>NC_063045.1:16890850-16939419 GCF_018812025.1 Megalobrama amblycephala | reverse complement strand
AACAAATAACAGATAAAACATAATGACAATTTTTTATCTTCACCACTTTGGCCTAAATGTCGGCCACTTTTTTATTTTATTTTATACTTTGGTTATTTTATAAGGCTTTGTTTTTAAAATAGGGAAATTAGTTTGGCTGTAATGCTCAGTCACTTGCAAAATAGTAAAAACAGCATGAAGAATCGTGATAAAATCGTGAATCGTGATTTTCCTGAAAAAAATCGTGATGATATTTTTGCCATATCGCCCACCCCTACATCCCACTTTACTTAACATACACATACATTGTAAGAATCACTAACACTGATGAATAAACAGTATTATAAGGCTATTAAATAGCACTCCCAAGATCACCCATATGAAAAAATCTGTATGTTTCATATACAGCAACCTATATATATTCCTTACTCAAATCAGCCAGAATTACCTTGTGTGTTTCATATAAGTCCAATACATGTCATATACAAAATCAGACCAATTATGGCCACTTTCATACTAAAAATCACACATAAAACTTATATGGGATTTTTAGGTCATATATGAATACTGCAAAATTCTTATGAGTTTTACATGGCAACAGTATGTAATAGTATGTGATTTTAGTAGAAAATGTGTATGAATATCAGTATATACAATCCTATACAAATCATTTAAAATTCTTGATTGAATCATATGCGAGTCATATAGGATTTATTTAAATTTTGCATCATTTGCTCATGAATTTTATACAGATTTTATGTTTTTAATAGGTAAATTGTGTGTCTGTTCTTCAAACTTTATATGTTTCCACTAGTGTTGTCACGGTACCAAAATTCCAGTAGTCGGTACCGATACCATGAACATTTTACGGTTCTCGGTACCAATTTCGGTACCACAGCAAAATCTGTTGGAATTATTTTACTACTTTATATAGCCTATTTTAAAAATATTAAATATGATTTGGAGTATAGCATATAGTATAGCATATAGCTAAATATATGCACCATATATTAATTATAATTTTTAATGTTCTTCAATAGCTTATAATGTATGTTTGAATAAATCTGTCAAGTTGACAGCCACCATTTAAATGTTTATATTTAAAAAAAAAACGAATTGGAGTAGAAATAATTTTAAAGTTAGTAGGCCTATTATAACATTATTATTACAAAAAATTCCTTAAAGTCGCGCACACACTTAACGATTGTAAGGCCGATTATGAATGTAAATTGATACTTATGACTGATCGCGCTCAAACGCGTCCAGTCAGAGCCAGTTGCGTTCAGTCTGCGATTACAGCCGGTGTTCAGATTCCATGTGTAAGTATATAAATCAGCTCCAGTCGAAGGAAACAATCGGTATGTGTGTTCAGTTCAGTCTTAGAGTGTTTCAGCTAATCGTTAATACCTTCAATATTAATGTAGTACCGACTGATTCCCATGTAAGCATTAGTTGAGATTTTTTTTTTTCTTGAGAAAATTTGCCATGTACTGATATACAGTATCCAAAATAACTGATATTGAATCGAATTTCAAGTTAGTGAATTGAAATGCATAACTATGATGACACACTGACAGGAAATGGTGCAAAACAGAAAACAAAGTCCAAACAGGGTATATTGTGATATACGCTAATCCTCATCTTTCCATTATTGTTACACTCTAAAAATGCTGTTAAAAAAAAAAAATGGACAAACCCACCGATTGGGTTGTTTTAACCCAGCAGTTGGGTTAAATGTTTGCCCACTGTTGAGCAATTTTATTTAATCAGCTATTGTTTAAAAATTACTCTGGCAGGCCAAAATGAACCCAAAATATGTTGGAAATTAAAAATCAGACACAATTACTAGAGGTAACAATAATAATTGAAAGGTGATCATTTATTCATAAACATGTTTATTGTTTATGTTAATGTTAATTGTTAATTGTATATGTTAATTTCCAACATAAAGTCCCGTTATTACTTTGATGACTGCTTTGCCTTTGAGAGGGATGTGGGACACGAGCAGGAAAGAGACCATTTCTCTTTAATAATATCTTCATGTTATCTCCTGATGTTACAAGCAACTTACACTTGTTTTAAAAGGTCTGAAGAGCGAGTTTTATCCTCCGCAGGGGAAAGACATTCAGGCTATGTTTGATTTAGCGCTGCCAGAGAAAACGAAAGTAAAATTACCAGCGTGTATGAAACGCGCTATACAAATAAACTTGACGCGCCTTATAAAGTATAATAACAAGCACAAACTCTGTTAAATAGAAATTGACGTGCAAGCAAAAAGATTTCTGTCCTACGGTGTTTTTTTCTACTTTACCACAGTAAAGAATGCGAATAGCCTATTGGTCTTTGTCAGGTGACGTCACACTCGTGAAAACCGAAGTGCATTATGGGTGTCGCCGCCATTTGTGAGGTATCCAAACAATTTATGTATCAGTGCAGAGTTGTTTTTTTCTTTGGCTTCTTTTCATTGTAAAAATGGCACACTTTTGTTGTGTGAAAAGCTGCAATAATATGTCCCACGATAGAAAATGTCAAAACTTTACTACGAGATTAGATTTAGACGGTTTCCTACTTGAAAAAAGGCTGTACGGAGAGTATGTAGAGGCAATAACAGAGGCGCCGGATCGCATGGGTTGCAGCGGTGAGACGCAAAACATCACTTTCATCAAGATATCTCCATTCATGTATGCTTGCTTTCTACATTTTCACGAAGGTAAGTTAGAGATTTCTGTTTTCTAAAGTAGCAAACGTTATATCAATGCATTGTTTTGAATTGTATGTGCTATGAAACAATAGTCAATTTAAACTTGAATATGTCTACATTTTTTTTATTATTCTTAATTTTGCTAAGGCTTTTTACATTTTTATTTTATATACTTAGGTACAACATTTTTGCTCAGTATCCATATACTGCTTATAATTTTCAGACTACTTTTACAGCTGTGGTCTTGTGTAGCTAAAAAGCTTTTCATTTCATTGCAGATCAGCCTGCTTAAAGATTATGGAGACTGACCCACCATCCCTCCCTATATTAGGACCACATCAGCATTAAACACAGGGTGTGTCTCAATCAGCTCCCTAGTTCAGTAGTTAGCGCACTGATCAGGACTGTCTCAGTCACAACATTTTTGTACATAATATACTGATTCAAGAGCTCAGAGCTGATTGAGATGCACACACAGACACTTAGTAAGGAAAAACAATGCAGTCAGCTGACACTATGGTCCATCAGGACTTCGGTAAAGTTGGTTTTATATTCGCACTTCTGATAAATTCAGACTTTCCAATAAATGTGCAATAAATTAATGTTTGCGAATTTTAAGCAGCGACATGATATTGACAACCAGCGATTGTCAACTTACAACATTTTTCACAGTCGATCAAAATAAGCAAGTATTGTTTTAATGGCATATTTACTTGTGAATGTCCACTGAATGTCCAATGTAATGTGATTAACAAGGCTATTGAATACAGATGTCCGAATGTGCGAATATAAAACCAACTTTACCCAAGTTCCATCAGGCTGGAGAAAGTGATCATCTTCACACTGAGAAGATGCAGGAGGCTGGAGGAGATGGTGATCTGCATCTGTAGAAGTAAACCGACTTGATGTACAGGATTTCTGATGTTTGTTTTGGAGATGATGATGTTAATGTACTATACAGGTCGGGCAAACCTGGGAACCTTTATGGTGTTATTACAGAACATTCAATGAAACTGTGTCATATCTATATGCAAACCTGGAACTTTCAGCTGTATGGACAGACAGAGATGATTTGTACAGAAATATGTCTCCTTTGTTTAAATGCAGAATAGCAGATTATTGACCGTTTTGAGATTTGAGCACGAACAATAAAGCATGTATAATTATATTTTTCAAAATGTTGTTTGTCTTTTTGTAATCAACATTTAACCTGTTAACTGTCACCCCCACTTTTTTTCTTAGACAAGAAAATGCACTATCCAAACTTAAATGGTTGTAATTCAAGAATACTTTGGAGTATAGACATAAGGTTGGTCTTGTTTTAAAGATGAAATTTGGCAGATTATTGTAGAAGTGAAATAACTTATGTAAGTGAAACAAAAAAAAATGTTATAGAAGTTTAAGTTTATGAAAATGTAAAATGTAAAAATATAATATTTTATATTTTATATAAAATACATATTTTACAAAACAAGTTTTACTCTAAAACTGCAAGGAAATCAAAGCCAAAAATCTGAACAAGTTGTGTTCCAAATTTCAGGTTGATATCTCAAAAAAATGAGCTTTCAGTAAGATTTTGTTTGGGCGCAGTACCACACTTTTTCACTAGATGACAACCAAGCTCCATTACTGACCATATAAAGGCGCCTCCATTTCCATATATGGTTTGAGTGATCTGAACCATATATTTCCATTATTTTCATACAATTTATGAAGTAGACATCCTATATAGAAGTAGTATGGGAAGTTTGGCAGAATTTGATATGAATTCAGCCTCTAATAAACATAAAAATAACATGTTTGTGGGTTATAGATCGCTGCCACAATCATAAATGTATTTTTTTTTTCTATTAAAAACATTTTCAGACCTTTTTTCTCAAAAAATTGAATGGATGTTATCTTTTGAACTCTTGGCATGAAAACAAACATGTTTCAACCAATCTTTAATAATTTTTCATGTTCATCGCTATTTCAAAATAAAGGTCTGAACATGCCTTATGAGTATGAAAATATGCTTGTTGCAAATTGATAAATTACTGCTCTTCTGTAATTTATTTTGAAAATCAGTCACCAAATATGAACTAGAGATTCTAAGCTTTCAAATGATATATAGTTTGTCAAGATTAGTTTAGGTTTAGTATAGAATATTACTGTTTTAAATATGTAATGGCTGTGGGACCACCGGTGGGCCCGTGACAGTTAACAGAATGAAGTATGCAAACCAAATGTTGTACACAGGGTGAGTTCACAGGTATATGCACTTACAGCGTTAACAAGATAATTAATAATATCCACAATCTGTAAACCAGATATTTAACTTATCCGTGAATGAGGATGGATGCAGTGATGTTATAAAATCATGCCAGAATAAAAAATATATATATAAATTTATTACATTTTAAGATATTTTAATCACAAATGAAATGGCTGTATTGGCTTTTGGACAGTTAAACTGAATGAACTTTTGACACTTCAAAATCTTTAAAATAACTTTATTTGTAGTAAAATATAATTAAAACCTTTTGGATTCAATAAGAGATCTAGTTCCTTGCATACTTTTCATATCTTTGTTTTTATTATTATTAAGGCTTTTGGACAAAAAAAAAAAAAAGACCCATAACGTAATTGAATCAGACAACACGGGTAGATGGAGGACAATAACTTATAAATTATTTTGGTTCTAAAGGTATAATATACCAGAATGTACTATAATAAAATACACTATTAAATTCTACATACATTTATGATGATGAATTGTTTATTGTGATATACATTGGTTTGCGTAAAGAAAAAATGCACGAAAAAGGGGTAGTATTACATAGTTCAAACTTCTAAACACTAAACCATCCTTAATCAGGCACTTATGATATAGTTAACACGATATCATCATCATTATCATTCATTATCAATCATTATTTATATTCAGTCCTTCGTTCAGAATATAAAATAAATCCTGCACCCAGCCATTAGTGAAATGTATGTGGGCTTCGAGGGATTTATAGTTTTTAAATTGATAACTAGTATATGCGTTTATACCATAAACAAGATCATTTACCATATTTAAGTATGATGATTAAGTATGATGATTAAGGCAGCAATGCGGGGTCAGCAGCACTCCAACTTACTGCAGTCAGCTCGTACAGATCTATGTTATGAATGGATGACAATTTCTCCAAATAACGGTCCCTGGCATCTTTGGTGAGTTTATCGCGATATGACTTTTTCACAGTTTTCTTGTGCTTTTCTTGAGTTATTTACTTGTTATCTCTACTCTTGTAATCTCTTTCATTCTCAGAGTCAGCAGGGATACCACAAATATGGCGCCGCGGTGACGTCACACACAACAAAATCACATGTCTGACAAAGACCAATAGGCCTAAATGCGAACGAGAAACGTTATAATCCCCTGCGTGAGTGAAAATTTGGGGAAAGAAACAGATGTTCAGTGGAATATCTAATGGAATATTGTTAAATTCTCTGATAATCAGATGACCAGATCGCGATTTTGAAAACAGAATACGAAGCTTAAATGTATGGACTCATGTATCTCTCATTCGGCATTAACCAAAATGTTTCCATGGGTGCGATGTCACATTTAATTGCTAACCTATTATTTCTTCTGTAAACAAAGCTTTGTGCTTCACTCGTGTCATATTCACGTAAATACTGGCACAGCCCTATCAGTGGGTACCAAATATACCCGGATTCTCGGTACTACCGGTACTACAGAAATGCTGGTATCGTCACATTTTCAAAATTTCAGTACCGACTTGGTACCGAAGTACCGGTACTTTTGACAACACTAGTTTCCACCTAATTCCTTGTATCTCTACATATAATTATCTTATATGATTTCAGTAAATATTACAATATCTCTGCATATACAAATTATGATTTCAGTCAATTACTTGCACAAATTTGCATCAGAAATACTTTTATTTCAATACAATCAAAGAGACATAATGAAATTAAACTCCACGAGTAATTTAGAATTACAACTTGATATCAAACTGAACTTTGCGAAGGCAAAACACACACACACACACACACACACACACACACACACCCCAACAACAACAACAAAATACCTTGAACACACTGTCACGGCTATCAATCATCAAAGACCATTAAGGTTTTCGGATGTTTTTGTGTTTTCTTCCCTCTAATTTCAGTAAGTTTGGCATTAATTGCTGTACCAATGCTGGCAGGCACCACATGAAGACACTTTCTGCAATGTTGCTCCTGTGAGACAAACAAATAAAAGGCAAAACATTGCTCTTAGGATGCAAAGTGGCTCACAGTCCATGACTACATATCAAATTAGACAAATCAACAGCAGCATGTTTGGGGATCTGGACTTCCAAATGGAACCAGAAAGTTTTGAGTTTGACAGGAATTGCCACTATTGTGGCAAGGAGCAAGAAACTTAAAAGGATTATTTCACTTTGAAATGAAAATTAGCCCAAGCTTTACTCACCCTCAAGCCATCCTAGATGTATATGACTTTCTTCTTTCTGATGAACCTAATCTGAGAAATATTATTAAATATCCTGATGCATCAAAGCCTTATAATGGCAGTGATAGTGAAAAATGAGTATAAGGCTGAAGAAAGTGCCTCCATCCACATCCATCCATCATAAACATACTCCACATGGCTCTGGGGGCTTAATAAAGGCCTTCTGAATCCAAGCAATGCGTTTGTGTAAAAAAATATCCATATTTAAACAAGTTAAGAAGTAAAATATCTAGCTCTTGCAGTTCACAAAGCTTACACTACATCCTACACCTTTCCTATTAAACTTACGGAAAAAGTGTAACTGACATGATGCCAATTTACGCTTTCTTTGTAACTTGAATATGGATTGCGGTCTGGCGGAAGCTAAATATTTTACTTCATAACTTGTTAAATATGGATTTTTTTTTATTTTTATTTTTTTTACACAAAGGCATCGCTTCGCTTTAGAAGGCCTTTATTAACCCTCCCGGAGCCGTGTGGAGTACGTTTATGATGGATGGATGCACTTTCTTCAGCCTTACACTGTGTGCAGAATTATTAGGCAAGTTGATTTTCTGATCATATTTTTTTCCAAACACATTTTACCAATTCTAAACCACATTAATCTTAATAACTACTATTCATTTTGTATTTAATCATTTATAAGTGATATATAATTGTTCATGAAGGCTGGAAATGAAAAACCTTAGATTCAGGTGTGCAGAATTAATAGGCATGTTTGCTTTTACAGGCAAAATGAGCCAAAAAGAGATTTAACAGACTGAAAAGTCAAAAATTATTAGATACTCACGAGAAAGATGCAATACTAATGCAATACTAGAAATTGCAAAGTTAAAGCATGACCATTGTACAGCAACATGCTCATTGGGTCAGCGGGGTCATACAAAAACAGGTGGAAAAGAAAAGACACTGCAGAAGAATTAAGAATTACGTGTGAAACCATCAGGAACCCTTTAGTCTCCAGCACCACAATTTTTTCAGAAGTGCAAGGTGTCAGGATCTCAGAGACTTAGGTTAGCTAAAGAATCTAATCAGACCTAAATAAGAATGGCTTAATAAGAATCGCAAGCTGAAGTGTTGTAAAATACATGAATACTGTTTTTTTATTATTATTATTTATTTTTTTTAATACGCTTTATAGACAGACAAATTGAGAGTGACTCTTGAAGGACCAGCACCACATCCTCTTGTACCACTGTTTGAAGAATTTATCTTCCAAAATCTGGCAGTAAGGTGTGGGTGTTCACTTTTAGTCCATCTCTTATCCTGAAATGTCCGTCTTGCAGAGACTAAAAATGATCCTCCAAAACTTACTGCCAGATTCTGGAAGATAAATTCTTCAAACAGTGGTACAAGAGGATGTGGTGCTGGTCCTTCAGGAGTCACTCTCAAGCTGTCTGTCTTTAAGGCCTATAAAAAAAACAGTCTTCATGTATTTTATAATGCTTCAGCTTGTGATTCTTATTAACACTCTGAGGTCTGAAAACGCGCCGGCGCGTTTTGCAGGGTTTTTTTTCACATTGCAGCAAAACAGACTTAAAATACTCCGTCATTTTTTGTCATAGAGACATAAGTAATATATCAATTGAAACTATAGAATATCTTCTTTTATTTGTATACACTCAGAGTAAAAACAAAATGTTGTGCTTTTTGTAAAATAAAGAAAACTAACATGATGCGTGATTTCTCCTCTCCCTCTGAACGAAGTCCAATCTGATAGTTCTCAGAAAATGAACTAACTTAGTGAATACTAATCACAGAAAAATTAAACTTATGTCTAAAAAAACTTTAAGATGTCAGGTTTTAAATCATGTAAGTCAATTCGAAAACAAACCTTCTGTGTTTATGTAATCTGTATGAAAAGAGAGCCATGTCAGAAGTCCATGATTCAGCTCATTATCTGCTAATGCGGCCACGCCCACGGAGCCAGCGCTATTCAGACGCAAATTCAAAGGCAATACATGCATTCATCGTCTCAATCGTGTATTTATTGTCTTGAAAAGTGTTTATCTGGATGTAAAAGTCATGGTTAGCGAGCTCTAGAAGACATGCAGTTAGTTCCTGTTTTCTTTTCTTCTATAGATGAATTTTAGATGAGTTTTTGTTTCTTTAGCGCCCTCCGGCTGCAGTATGAATTGGAAACTCCATTCATGGAATAGCCTCTTCTTCTTTTAGATGAATTTGTGGACTAAAAATGCACAGAGAGCGCCCTCCAACTTCAAGTATGAATTGAAAACACCAGCGCTCATAGTAATGACAATGAATATTAAATAAATATAACTCCTCTGTATAGAAAATTGACATAAGCATATACGAATCCAATATTTCTCCAAATGTGCATGCTTTTAAACTAAAAGCCTATATTCAGACTCTTTGCATCACAGAAATACATTATATTTTAAAGTATAATATAAAACCATTACTTTATATTGTAATAATATTTTTCTGTATGTTTCATATATCATGATGAGCTTGAGACATCACAGAAGGTTTTTTTCACAGCCTACCTGACTGAAATGCCTCATTAATATGCAAGTCATTTCAGCTCATTACTATGCAATTCTTTTGTCTTCTCAGGTGAGAATGGCCCATTATTCAGTGGTGATTCACGCCTCCACGCATACTGTGTTTCTTGGCAAAAAGTGTCTTACAAAAACTAAATCAATATATTGTTTTATATGAAGGAGTAGGCAGCATAATTTTTACATAATTTTGAAGCAAAAACTCTAGTTTACAACCTCCAATACCCTAAAGTATTGTAAACACAGATTTACTATACTTTTTTTGGCCTTATTTCAGTGACTTAAGTTTTTTGTTTTTTCAATAACCACGCATAAATGTTATTCCTTCAAAAACACAAACATGTACATACATGTTCCTCACATATTATTGTAGCCTAGTTTGTGCTGAATACAGTGTAATGACACTTTTTCCATTAATATGTTTATGAACAACTGAAAAAAGCACAAATGTCAGGGCATGTGAAAACTTCTCCAGGCCCCAAATCAGCCTCAGACTCCAGAGGGTTAAGAGCGGGTCATTTTTTCGGATTCTTTAGCTAACCTAAGTCTCTGAAATCCTGACACCTTGCACTTGTGAAGACTCCGGGTAGGTTGCATTTCTTTGCAGTTCTGGAAAATGGAGGCGCTGGAGACTAAAGGGTTCCTGATGGTTTGACACTTAATTCTTCACCTTAATTCTTAATTCTTTTGCAGTTAACATGTGTCTTTTCTTTTCCACCTTTTTGTATGACCCCGCTGACCCAATGAGCGTTTTGCTGTCCATTGGTCATGCTTTAACTTTGCAATTTCTAGTATTGCATTCGTATTGCGTTCTTCTCATGAGCATTTAATAATTTTTTTACTTTTCAGTCTGAGTTAAATCTCTTTTTTGGCTCATTTTGCCTGTAAAAGCAAACCTGCCTTATAATTCTGCACACCTGAATATAAGGCATTTTTCATTTCCAGCCTTCATGAACAATTATATATCGTTTATAAATGATTAAATACAACATTAATAGTCGTTAAGATTGATGTGGTTTGGAATTGGTAAAATGTGCTTGGGAAAAAAATATGATCAGAAAATTAAATTGCCTAATAATTCTGCCCACAGTATATACTCATTGATCCCATTCACTGCCATTATAAAGCTTGGATGTGTCCGGATTTTTATTAATATTTCTAAGATTAGGTTCATCAGAAAGAAGAAAGTCATATACCTACGACAGCTTGAGGGTGAGTAAAACTTGGGCTAATTTTCATTTGAAACTGAACTAATCCTTTAACCTAAACTTACTCCAACTGGATCACTTTGAATATAGTATTAACAACAACAGGGTTTCAGCACTTCATTGACTAGATAAACTAGTACACTACCTGTTCTGTTGTAATTACTCTATGGCAAATCCTGTCCCATCTTCCAAGTCAGAGCTGACTGATGCTGACAAACACTGAGACTTCAGGGCCATCTTCACTTCATTTATCAGATATGGTAGCTCTAGCAACAAAAATATAGCAAAATAAAATATGATAAAGCAATATCTTACACCTATTTACCAACTCGACTATCTCCTATGTGTACATATGGTCATCTAAGCTGATGAATTTAATGTTAATGATGCATTCTGCAAAGCCGTCATGCCAGAAGTTAGAGGTTGGATAACTTTCAGGTTTCTTGTCATATTCTTGATAATGTAAACCAATAATTATTAAATTCTTTGTCTTAACTTTACATAGCAAGTTGAATAATAATATTGAAACAATAGCAGTTCTACAAAAAAATTTAAAGTTTGAAGTGCAAAGACAGTAAAAACTATTAAAGTAAACCACAACAGTTTGATAGCTGGCTGCTGATTCACCACAACAGTAAAATAACTAATACGCGCATCTGAGCATTTTTCTTACTTTGTCGTTGCCATTTCTCAATTTTTCATTTTCCTCCATTTTTTTCAGCCTCTTCTGAGTCTCTGTCAAGGTTGTGCTTGATACTCATCAACAGTCATTCATTTCTCTGTGGTTTGGGGATCACTGTCCTTTTCCTTTGGGTCTGTCAAGGAACAAGAAACAAGAGATGGAAATGATACACATTCATCTTCTTAGATATTTGTCTTCTTACCTCAATAAATGTAAACAGATGAACATAAATGACTGTACCTGAAGGGGAGGGAGGCAGATCTCAAAGGAGATCTGTTAATGTTATTTTAAGTGTCCACAATTATGCATGTTATGCACATACGCACTAGTAATTAATGATAAACTTAACATATAGGCTAGTAAGGGCATATTAGCCATTATTTAAAATGTATTAAACATTTGAAGGATCCACATTCATACGATAAATAAACAAAAATAAGCTAGTAATTAATGATTAACTGAATGTACAGTAAACACCTTTTAGCTATTATTTAGCAAACCATATTTTTGTGAAGTAATGTACTTCACCAATTAAATAAACTGAACAATAAGAAGCTAGTAACTATGATTAATTAGTGCTGGTTTTATTTATAAATTGTTAAACGTGTGTAAAAAAAAAATTGACCCCCTGTTGTAAAGTAAAAGTTATATTTAGGTTTATTGACCAGAATAAACAATAATTATCACGTTCACACACATAGAAAGAAAGACAGGCCTTGCAAAACAACAATTGACTTCAAAAGCTCCACTTTCAGTGCATTCGATTTCGATCATATTTCCAGTTAGATCAGTGGATTTTCAGGAGAAACGGTCAGTGCTGATCTGCTCTGACTCTCTCATGTTCTCACGCTGAAAGCAGCGCCGGCGCGACCAGTGGGCGGGACTTATGAATGCGCCGCTACTATTGGCTGGTAGGGGTGTCTCTCACTGCAGCACGATCAGTGATTGGATGAATCTCTTTTTCTTCTGGAATTTTTTTTTCTTAACTTTTTTTCTTTTATTGGTAGCATAGGTTACCCGGGTTATATCAATGGACCCTTCGCTAAGCCCTGCCCTCCTTAGTTACTGTTGCTACGCCTGTCAAGCTTTCGCGTCTGGCAAGTCATTTACAGTATGTAAGCACCGGTGTCAGACATTTTCAAGGAGATAATTAGTCATTTTTTGCGAACAGGTGAAATATCTGAGAGAGCAAGACAAAAGGGACTGCAGTATACGTTCAAGGGATATATCCACGACATAATATGCAACCGATTAGAAAATAATTTGATCAAAATTGAAGCTAACGTTAAAGCTCCCAGCGTGAGCAGCAGCCGCCTCATACGCTGACCATTCAAATGGGAAACACACAATTTATTGAGGAAAAGCTTTGTTCATCCACAGCAGGTTAAGTTAAATTTGTGAAAATAACCTAATAATTATAAATCAAACAGCTTATCCATAAGTCTTGTGGAATAAACACAAGACGTTAGCCTGACCACTTTGCAATGATTCTCCCGCTTATATTTTTAGCACGCCAGGCTAACGTAACTCCGTCTTGCCTTTAATCATTTTATTTCACGTTCAAATATATGCATTATGAACAAAGAACCGTCATTATTTCCAAGCAATGATGTGCTGACTTAGCTAGCTAGCTAACCTACCCGTCAGATTGTCCTACCTGGGCTTACTGCATATGCATACATCAATATTACATCATTGTTGTCATGATAAATAACACAAAATTACGGTATATGCATTATTGTAAGGGTAGGTTTAGTGTTGGGGTAGGTGTAGATGTTAATAAAGCCATAGACCACGTTAACATCACGCTGGAAGCACAATCTGATGGGTAACGTTAGCATTTTTCAGATTTTGCTAACGTTACCTACTGTTTCAATGGGAGGTAGCAAAATCTGACAGGGTAGCACAAATTGTCAGAACACCAGCATTTCTCCCCTTGGGTTTTAGGTTTCGGGAAGGGAAAAAAATTCCACCACCCCGTCCAAACTTTTAGGATACCAGGTATCAGGTTAACACAATCCATAGGCACAATGCTTCGGCACGTTCCCTCGCTCGAAAGCTTGACAGACCTCCCGCGCCTAGTAACGGTTGCTAAACCACGATTGGCCTGTGGCGGTTTTCGGGCGTGGCTTAGCGAATGGTCAATTAATCAGGGCCAGAATCAGATCTGATTTCAACCTCTTATTGAGTCTTGGCTCAGTGTTGCCATAATTGTTACAGCCACACCAGGGGTCTCATTTATAAAACTGTGCGTAGGATCCCTACTAAAAGTGTGCGTACGCGCAAAAGCTAGATTCTGCGTATGCACAAAAAAAATCAGGGGCCGTATTCACAAAACATCTTAAGGCTAAAAGTAGCTCCTAACTTGCCGATTTAGGAGAAACTCTTAAAAATAATGGGTGTGTCAGTCCTAATTTTAGGAGTCCTAAATTTTTGCTTAGAGTATTTCACAAAGCATTTTAGCGCTAAAACTAGGTCCTAAGTCTGTGAAACGTTAGGAGTAGTCAAGAGGACTCCTAAGTCACTAAGACCAAATCAGACAGTCCAAATCCACCCAAAGACACTGTAGTGTACACCATTGAGCCTTGGGTGCTGAACTTTTTCTTCATAAATGCAATACATTTTGATTTATAGATGTGAATCTACAATGAGGAGCCAAAAAAATCTTTAACAAATAAATAAATATTGTCTGATTACCTGTGGTTTTCATGAGTTCACACTTACAAATGATTAAATATATATATATATATATATATATATATATATATATATATATATATATATATATATATATATATATATATATATATATATTTATTTATTTATTTATTTATTTATTTATTAACTATACTAGTTTAATTAGTGACACTTAGCTTACATTTTAAAACCTTTACGGCAACAATATGGCAACATTTTATTTTGACTATGGCAACATTTGTATTTTAAAACCTTTATTTTAATATGGAAACATGACACATCATTCTACAATATTTCTATGATTAAATCACTGACTCCTCCCCATCAGCCAATCACTGTGTGTTTACTCCATAGCAACGAGGTCAACCCCGCCCTTACTCTTAGCTTAAGACTTCAGTCTATTCCTTAGTAAAAGTTTGTCTCAGCAGCTTTGTGAATAGGTTTTAAGAGAAAACTCTTAGCTAAGATCTTTTACTGCTATTTTGGAGAACTCTTAGTGGTAAGATAAAATGTTTTGTGAATATGGCCCCTGATTTATAAAACCATGTGTACGCCAGAACCTGCGCACAAATCCCTTTATAAATCCCAGTCAGCGGACGATTGTGCATACGTGCATCTCCACCCTGTCTCCTCCCCGAAATCACCATATATGGAGCTTACGATGCCTAGTTTTACTATGCATAACCACATCTGCATATCATTTCCATACATGTTCCCATCCACGTGACACCACGGTTAACACCGTCAGAGGTACAAGACATTGAAAAAATATTAGATATGGACGATAAATGCAATTTGTGCCACACATTATATTGATAAAGATCATCCAATATCCTCTTTATGTTTTAGAATAAATATATCAAATTATCCATTAAAACAAAATTGTATAAAATACTTAAGATAAAGGTTTTAGAATTGAGTTGATTCATTCATTTCCACTGGCCAGATAGTATTTTAATAGTTTTAAACAATTCAAATGAAATTTATGCAGTTTTGCTGATAAGGTGAACATATCTTTTAGGAAGTTTATAGGCTATTTTTAGTGGAAACAGATCGGCCTACTTATTTATTTTAGTGTAAATACAATTGTCCGAAACGGCGCGTCACTGACAAAGTATTTTAAAAAGAAAACATGCAAATCTTACCGTTTTCCTCAAATTATATCCTTCAAATGGTAATTGTTTGAAGATCCTTCACACGACATCAACACCTCCTGCAGCTGTGGTTGTACAGTAAGATATTATTGGACCTATTCAAACTGGACAACCGTTCGACCACCGAATCCAGCAGTGTCTTCCATAATATCGAAGTTAAGTGTGCATCACTGATCGTCATTCTCGAAAAAATATTTTGTCATAACATCTGCAGTTTAGTTTAAAGAGGAATTATTGTGCTTCCAGTGCTCCTCGCTGTCATTAAAGCAGCATGTCACTGGAAAAGTGATCGAAAGTAGCACATCTACTATCTCAATTCATATCGCTTTTGTCTCCAGAATGTGCGTACGCACAGCTCAAAGTTTGCTTAAAGGTGCGCACATTCTCCCGTCAAGTTTGTTTTTATAGATCACAACCTTTGCGTGGGAACTGGCGTACGCACGTTTCCATCCCCGTTTTGTGCGTACGCACGCTTTATAAATGAGACCCCTGTTCATTTGTGTGCGTGTGTAAACTTCTTACTTGCTGTTTTTTCCTGCATAGTGGCAGAATTCTTGATTTTCTTGATATTTCACATTTGCAAAAACTTGCTCAGTTTTATAGTCACACTAGTGTGGGGTGGATGTGTCTGTTTTGCACTCTTGATTAGGCATGTCCAGATCCGATCACGTGATCGGAAATCGGGCCCGATCATGTGGTTTCAGACTCGATCGGAATCGGACGTTACCTCCCGATCAGGACTCGGATATATATGTATATATATTCTCATTATTTTTAACACATCTAGTGATGCGGTGGCACAGAGTTAGGCCTGTTTCACACTGCAAGCGTAAGCGGCGCGTGAGTAGCGCATATTTTTTTCAGCGTGCATGTCAACCAACGGATGCATTCACACAGGCAGCAGGAGTATGGCGCGGGATCAGTGCCAAAATCAAGCTTCCGAACGACCGACCGACCGATCGAACGTCAAACCGAACGTCTACTTTGAGCGTCTAACTGAGCGTGTCGACCCACGTGACGACCTGACGTGACGCCAGCGTCTTGAAATTAACTGGTTTTTAACCATGTAAGGTGCCAAGCTGATGTGTAAAGATTATAAATGTACATTACAGGCATGAAAGTATGTGTTTTACTAGCATATAACTGTAAAAAACATCCTAGTCTTAATTTGATCCGTACAATCATGTTAACTGTTAGCTTTATTGCATACTGTACAATATAGCCTATACCAGTCCATCAGACCTCTTTATCCTACTTCCCAGGAAATCTACAGAATACCAATCAGGTGATGTGCTGCAGGACAGCCTTTAGTGTGGGCTGTTAAACTAAACTCTGCTGGTCGTGTCCCTGCAGGAACTAAATTGTATAGCCTTGCTTTATACACCTTTTTCCACCAGTTACTTTAAAAAATAATAATTAGTTATAGTAGTTACTTCTCACAAATAGTAGCTGAGTTAGTAACTAAGTTACTTCATTCTCAATTACCAGGGAAACTATTGGGTTACTTTTTAATTTTTTTTTTTTTCAAATATGTCAAATAACTTGGATGCCCTAATATTAAATATGTTAAATGGATGAAATGGACACTAAATAGAATACAATATTTTTATAAAACATTGTACCTAATCTACACTATTTTAATGTTGCTGTTGGGCAACGTGAGAGACAACTATCAAATTCAATATATTATTGTAAATATTATCATTACTATGGAACAATAAAACACAATAGATGGTTTAGAACTTTTAATATTTATTGCACAGGCTACAACTGGCCAACAAATAAGTCTAAAAATAAATTATGCTTGGTCCTTCTTGACTTATGATCCGCTCTTATTCACGACATGAAATTTATCTGTACTGTAGGCTACTGTTGGTAGCCATTAAAGAAAACGTATTTCACATTTATGTTTAAATAGGCCTATTATAATGTTATTTTTTAATTTCATCTATTTGATAATAAAGACTATAAATGGACATTATAGGCACTAAATAAAGATATTTTATACCTAAATACTAAATCCTGGACATTACAGGCAATACACATCTAAAACAACACTAACACAAACATATTTCTTTCCTGAATCCATGTACTCCTCCATTGTTTTACTTTCAAAAAGCAGACTGTCCACAGACATTCTATATTCTTAATTATTTGACCTATATTGTCATTCTAACTTGTTGTTATTGTTAATTTTATTTCCTGCTGCAATGTTCACAGTCCATGCAAGACACTCTAAATTAATAAATTGTTAATTATTGTAATTGCCTATATAGTATATCATCAGAGTCTCTTTATCCTTTTTCCCATGAAATCAACAGAATATTCAGTTGATATCATGTGAAGCCTCAGGAGAGCCTTTAAAATGTTTTTGAATGAAAGTTTAACATTACAATTCCTTTAGTGGACAGTTCCTCTTACCCTCTTTCCTTCATCTCAGTTGAATGAGATTTGGTGACAAAATTATCTTTAATTATCTGTAAAATTATCTGTCTACACACACAAATAAAAACTAGGATTGATTTGGTTGATTAAAGGTAGGCTATGTAGCCTACCCGAGCTCAAAAGTCAATATTGAGGCATGCCTTTTAGAAAATATATTGTCTATATAACTTATACTTTACATTCTATAGAAGTGTGTTGCTGTGTTTTTATTTTATTATCAGACATGAAAAATACATACTAGGCTATCATAAAAACAATTTCTCATTCTCTTGAAAAAAAATTGAAAATTCTTGGTACAGTCATGCAATTGATTGTGTGTCTGCTGTTTCCTAATTCATCAATTGTCATTTAGATTAAATATGATATTTGTTCCCTGATGAATAGTTTTACCCTTAAAACATTAGTTCCTTGCATGAGTCATTTAATGCAAAATGGTTGAACTAGTTGCCATAAACTGTCAAGTGTCAAGCATATTTTCTATACATTTCTATTAGAGTTTTTTTTTTAATGTGTCATGAATTGAAGAATTGCAGAGGTGAATTTTGAATTTTACAAATGAAGGGAAATGTAAGGGGCTAGATCAGAACACGATAGACAGTCACTTTTTAAAATGAAATATCAAAAGGATAAACAACAGACTTTATTTTCACAGCCTTGAGTTTTTGAACTGATCTCTTGAATAAATGATAGGCTACAATGATACATAAAATACATTTTATCAGACACTTGTCGCCACCTAGCGAAAAATCATATATTTATTTCATGTAACACGTTCCTACACGTACTTACGTGTTGTTAACGCGTTCCTATGGCGATCGGTCGGAAGTGTGAGTAACCGATCGTCTTCCCAACGTGTTGTTTACGTGTAAAGACACGTTGTAACACGTTTGTGCTTTTCTTACCTTAATTTAACTCATGATTCGATTGTATCCTTTTCCACATGCTTGGACGGCTAATTTGGAAAAGAACGAGACATTCCACGAACATTTTCTCCATCTCCCATTAAAAGTTTTAGGAACAGACTTCTAATTTCGAAATGTTTCAAATGAGAAATAGCCTATGCTTTACCAAAAGTAGCGAAATCTGCAACCTAAATAGCCTATCTGCTTTTTATAAGCTACGCCTAAATTAAATAAGCTATTGATATATTGCATAAAATATCCTGACCATTTAAATCAGATGTATACTTATACTTACATCTACTTCTTACATCTACACACATTGGAATTCGACCTCGTCTTTTGTAAACAGTAGCCTAAAGTTTGATTCGATTGGCCAAAAACTTTTACAATTTTTTTTTTTCATTCTAATTTGTTACAGAGCGGTGACTTGATCATATTATTTAACTTATAGAAATAGAATAGCTGCAAGATTCCTTAATGCTTATTATCAAATTATTGAGACCCTAACCCTATTTATTTATAATTAGGCCTATAATACAATTATAAATTAATTATAAAATACTGCCCCTGCAAACAACAACAATTTCTTCTTTCTTTTTTTTTTTAATCAGTAGGCCCATTTGATGTGACCATACTTTGTTTTTAGAACCACACCAATTTGACTACATAAAAGTAGACATGTCAAGCTTTCTATAGATATATTTCTCATGTCTGTGAGTCAAGCAGACTATACTGAGTCTCGGTTCATTTAGCCTATAAGTCGCGCTCCAGTTCACGCGCCAGTGATCGCGCCCGCGCCCGCGCCTGCCATGATTATATTGTCTACTTTATTTGCTTCTTACTTATTAAATCTAGGCAATTGGTTGATGAAACATTGATTTAAATTACGATACATTTTTTACAAAACGAAATTCACTTTAAGAAAGGCTTTCTACAAAACAAAACTTAAAGAAGTGGTCAAAATCATGTCTGACCCACTCCATGACTCCCGATATATTGGCATCATATGATGCATCTTACTCATGCTGTTCACTTTTCATTATCAAATAGATTAAATAAAAAAATAACATTATAATAGGCCTATTTAAACATAAATGTGAAACTAAATACGTTTTCTTTAATGGCTACCAACAGTAGCCTACAGTACAGATAAATTTCATGTCGTGAATAAGAGCGGATCATAAGTCAAGAAGGATCAAGCATAATTTATTTTTAGACTTATTTGTTGGCCAGTTGTAGCCTGTGCAATAAATATTAAAAGTTCTAAACCATCTATTGTGTTTTATTGTTCCATAGTAATGATAATATTTACAAATATAGCTGCAAGCAGCAATTACGGGGCCAAGCACAAAAACGGCACAAGAAGCCAGCCAACACAGCTGGGAGCATCAGACCAACTGCAACAGTGAGCAATTAAAGACCTATTGAGATCATTCTAGACAAACGAGCTGAAAAATGATCAAAAATGAGGATTTACTGGTTTATCACTTTCGACCAATAGGTGGCGCTGTGTCCAAATTGTTGCGGTATGTTCAGAGTGAGGTGACAATGACACTTGCAAAGTTTGGTGTCAATATGTCAAAGCATTGCAGAGATACAGCGTCAAGAGTCGTTTTTGCATCATGCCTCAAATTCTTTGCTCCGCTATACGAAAACGGTTTGACTTATCGACTTGAAATCCATAACTTTTTGTCAGCATCGTCTGAAGATGGTCTGGTTCAATTTTGGTGAAAATCGGAGCAACGGTCTAGGAGGAGTTCGAAAAAGTAGGTTTTTAAAGAAAAACAATATGGCGGACAGGAAGTTCAGCTGACTATGGAAAATGTGATATCTATGTTCTCAGCATGACCCAAGGAATCTACTGAGACAAGTTCCATTACAATCGGTCAATATAGTCAAAAGTTATTAGCATTTTTGTAAATTTCATTATAACTTTTGACAACAAGGTGGCGCTGGTCCGAAACTTCTCAGGCTCCTTCAGGGCATTGTGCTGATGACCCCTACCAAGTTTCATAACGATACGCTACTGCGTTCATAAAATACAGCATTTTAGCACAAAATTCAAAATGGCTGACAGCCAAAATGTCCGATATGGGAAAATTGGATATCATTCGATTCGGCATGATGCCCCAAATCGAACAAGACCAAATTCATGATTTTTGGCCAAAGCCATCAGAAGTTATAAGGAAAAATATCAATTTTTCATATCTCCGCACCACTAGGTGGCGCTGCGCCGAAACGCTGCATGTTGCCTCAGGTCATGCTTGTGATGACAGGTACCAAGTTTGGTCTGAATACGATAAAGCGTTGCGGAGAAACAGCCTTATGTCTATTTTCGCAAGAACTACTTACAATTTGTTCGCGTGTTTTTCGAAAACGGTTTGAGGAATCAACTTGAATTCCATAACTTTTTGTCGGCATGGTCTGAAGATGATCTGGTTCAATTTTCGTGAAAATCGGAGTAACGGCCTAGGAGGAGTTCGAAAAAGTACGTTTTTCAGAAAATTCAAAATGGCGGAAAAAATTTCATGACGGAAAATGACGTCATAGGGTGCCATCGATTCGACTTGACCTAAAGAATCAGAGGAAAAAGGAATTTTGTTTCTAGCCCTTATGGTTCAAAAGTTATTAACATAAACATAAGTGCAACTTTGGACAGCTGGTGGCGCTAGAGGGATTGAGTTAGAGACTCCAAATTTGCTATGGACAAAGGTCAGACTGTCCTCTAACAGTGTGCCAAATTTCACAACTTTCCCGCAAGCGGTTCTATGGGCTGCCATAGACTTCAAGAGCGGAAGAAGAAACGGAAGAAGAATAATAATAAGCGTACGGAACGCCAACAATAACAACATATATGTACATATATTGAATTTGATAGTTGTCTCTCACGTTGCCCCACAGCAACATTAAAATAGTGTAGATTAGGTACAATGTTTTATAAAAATATTTTATTCTATTTAGTGTCCATTTCATTCATTTAACATATTTAATATTAGGGCATGCAAGTTATTTGACATATTTGAAAAAAGAAAATTAAAAAGTAACCCAATAGTTACTTTCCCTGGTAATTGAGAATGAAATAACTAAGTTACTAACTCAGCTACTATTTGTGAGAAGTAACTACTATAACTAATTATTATTTTTTAAAGTAACTGGTGGAAAAGGGTGTATAAAGCAAGGCTATACAATTTAGTTCCTGCAGGGACACGACCAGCAGAGTTTAGTTTAACAGCCCACACTAAAGGCTGTCCTGGAGCACATTACCTGATTGGTATTCTGTAGATTTCCTGGGAAGTAGGATAAAGAGGTCTGATGGACTGGTATAGGCTATATTGTACAGTAGGCAATAAAACTAACAGTTAACATGATTGTATGGATCAAATTAAGACTAGGATGTTTTTTACAGTTATATGCTAGTAAAACACATACTTTCATGCCTGTAATGTACATTTATAGTCTTTACACATCAGCTTGGCACCTTACATGGTTAAAAACCAGTTAATTTCAAGACGCTGGCGTCACGTCAGGTCGTCACGTGGGTCGACACGCTCAGTTAGACGCTCAAAGTACAAGACGTTTGGATAGACGTTCGGTTTGATGTTCGATCGGTCGGTCGGTCGTTCGGAAGCTTGATTTTGGCACTGATCCCGCGCCATTACAGGAGCAGCTCGTAAAGCGTCAGGCAGGAGCGTCGCGTAAGCAGCAGTGCCGCGATCGTCTCGGCACCGAGTCTATGAGGGGTGACTTCAACAAAATGTGATGATTGCTAAGCAAACTGAGAGGAGAACTAACGTGTATACGCACGCCAGCCGTATGGCCAAAATCCCATAGTATTCAGGCGTCAGACGTCAGATATTATGGCAAGCCAAAGTACTCACAAACGCCTGGTCGGACGTCTGATTGCACACTGACGCGTCAAAAGCGCGCGTTTTGACAGCAAAACGCGCGTCCTCGACGTGTGATTTGCGTTAAGAACACGCGTTCTTAACGCGCGCTTTGGTATCATGGGAAACGCGCGTCAAGAACGCGCGTTTTTGTGTGCCAAAACGCGCGTTCTCGGCGTGTGATTTGCTATTAAAACGCGCGTTCTTGACGTGCGCTTTGGAGTGACCAAAAACGCGCGCTTTTGACGTGCGTTTATCATAACAAAAATGGGCGTCGAACACGTGCGTTTTGAGTCAGACAAAACGCTCGTTATGAACGTGTGAACAGGTAAACCAAACAGGCAGTGCAAACGTGTGTTTAAAGTGTCCATCAGGCGAAGAGAACGCGCTCTTTCCTTAGAGTTCTCAAAAGTGCATGTCGAAAGCGTGTGCTCACTCTTTAGGGCTTTGAGTCTGTTATGTTTTTGTCCGCTATAGGTTTAGGACAGTATTATCATTAAACTCAATCAAAACAACATGGAATTGTCGAGGATAAATTTGGCAGATGATTATAATGGTTGAGTTATAATCCATAATAATTAATATGAAATATGCATATGAAAACGTAAAACTATTATTTAAAATAGCCGTGGGGGATTACAGTGGATATTCCTTCGATCAAGGCCAAAACTTTGTAAATTTGTAAGGAGCCAATAAAATACTACACCATATGTGTGATCATCTTGGCTATATATTACGGTGGCGTATTGCCTCATACATAATATTTTTTTCCCTCAATTATGTCGTTAAGACATCTTTTCTCGTAATAACGAGAATTTATGTTGTTAAGACATCTTTTCTCGTAATAACGAGATGTTATGTCGTTAAAACGACATTTTGTTGGCATATATGACGTGAATGTATAGGCTATACCTTTATCTGATCTATAATAGAGAATTTATCATGCCTTTATCACACTTCCGCACTCGAAAAGCAGAAGCAAATATAGTGTAAAATACCTTTAGATGCCTGTATCGATGGCAATGCCCATAGAGTTATGAACACAATATTATTGTTTTATTGCCGTGTAGCCTATGCAGTTTCTAATAGCCTAATAAAACACAGTTTTATTATTTAGCATTACTTACTTTCTGGAAAATAACTCGCACCTGATTATGCCACATGCACAAAGTCAGAATTAAGTTTTTGAGAGAAAAAAATTATCATTGGTGTTTCAGTCGCATTTTATTATAGGTCTATTCAAAAATAATTTTGCTAAAATACACAGGCCTGCGCTACGGATACAAAAATAATGCTATATTGTCATAGACCTATTTATCAAAATAAAACTGATGAATGAAAGTGGAGACAGTACCTCAAAAAAGGTCTTCTGTGAACGAAGAAAAAACAAGATGAAATCTTATAAAAGGAATAAATAGCCTATTTCTAGCTAGGCATACACGAAATATATTAAACCTAAATAATTAACATATTAAGAAAATGAAAGAAAAAAAATGCGACAAGTAGACCATATGATGAGTTTCGATTCATTTTTGAGAAGTTCACGGAAAGGCATTGCTTGTCTTTATTTTTCAAGCAATGTTTTATTGTGTGAGTGCAAATAATAGTTACAATAATAGTTATACCTACACAGATTCGAATGGTGTTACTCTTATGACCATAAATGTCTGAGTATTTTAAGTTGTTTATGCTTTTATAAGAAAATTCAAGTGAACGCGCCGGCGCCATATCAGTTTTAGCTAGGCTACTATAACTTGACATCGCATGCAGCCTGTTTATTGTCAAAACAAAATACATTCAACCAAATACAGAAAAAGCCACTGCTCATTTTAGTCTGTGTACAATCAGGGCTGAATTTCCCGAAACCTTGTTAACTCTACGTCGTTAACATTAATACATGTTTCCCGAAACGTTCTTGTATACCTTCTGTAAGTCATACTTTCGTAAGGTTGGTCTGGACCACTCTTAACTATACCTTATCACTGCTGACAGTCTATACGAATATAATTCTGAAGTTGTAATGCACCCAGTGTTCAATTAGGATAATGACAAAGAATAAAATGCAAAGATTCACTTCAAATGTGCTTTAGCTCTGATCCAGAGACAGACGCGCTCAGCTCTTGTCATATATCACAACTATATTTAGTGTTTTCAACCCCACATCAGGTTTATTTAGATTTCAGTCATTTAAATACACATATGAATGAGGCACTAGGCTATATAAAAATACATTTATAGTTTGTTAAATTCAAATTCAATACACCGATGTCTATAGAAGCTGCAATAATAACCCTTTCAATTATATAATTTGACGAAGTGTTTTATTAATATCAGATACACATTGTGTATGAAACATAAGTTTACTCTATTCTTCTCCCAGTTCACCAGCCACATACTTTAATGTATTTCGGGGAAAATTAAGTAAATCCGACAGCTCTGAATTGCGGTGCAAACTCATCGCGCGACAAAAATTCACTTCCACATATTTTACAATCGGAATATATCATAAAATGCTTGGTGTAGTTAACAAGTTTGTGAATATTTTGAATAACAAAGGAAAAACGATATAAACGATTTACATACATATCTGCCAGCTGCATGACGTGTCTCCAAGGAATTAATACATTCTAAAATTATGTTCTAAATAACTGTCGCCTTAAACTCGCGCTGATGGGGGCTCCGCACCCCCAGAATATAGATAAATTACAAGATAGATTTAGCTTGTAACTTGGATTATTTTTATAAGATCCAATGAGTCCTGATAAATGCATTTTCTACTTCTGAAGTGCTTCTTTTTATAAAGAACACTGATTTCTCACATAACATAGTGAAGCAGCCCCTGTATAGAGTGAATTCTCGATTCTCGAGCCATCGATATCAACCAATTCACCTTCAGTGCCATGGGCAGCACCTGGTAACGTCGCACTTAAGAAGGTATATCTTAAGCAACCTCCTAAGGTATAGTTCGGGGAACATGCCTGAAAAAGGTATACATTCAGTTAAGGTATACTTTAGGGTCTTCGTAGCGCGCTGAGAGACAACGTTATCGGGAAATCCAGCCCAGGGTTGCGTTTCCCAAAAGCATCGTAAGCTTAAGTTGATCGTAGCTCTATTGAAACCAATGGAGCTTGGAGCTACGATCAACTTAGGCTTACGATGCTTTTGGGAAACGCTACCCAGAGCGTTTAAATAATAAATAGGCTATAGGATCCAAATAGTGCATATGGAAACATTTGGATTTATGCCAAATGGGTTTCTATTTCAGTTTAGCTTTAAATTAATTTGGTTTGGGGTTGACGTTTATATATTATATTTGTCATTATTGTTCTGTTTTTCTGAATACCATTAAATTTAAAAGATTTGTAGCGCAAGGGGAACTAAAAAAGCCTACGCAGTGGTGGGATTAAATACCCCTATGCCAACCTGAAGCCGGGCTAGCCGGTAAAAACGAAATTTTTACAAAAAAATATGCTAAACATGTATTTTAGGCTATTTCCACAACAAATCCTTTAAATTGTTCTATACAAAATATAAGTATTAAATAAACATAAATTATATTGGCATTCATTACCTACAAACAATATTTTAAAGCCTAAACTACTAAATTTTGTTATACATTCAAGTTAATTTTACTGCACAGAAATAGAGTTTAAAAAAAAATAGTGTTCAAAAGATTACATGTATTGGAAAAAATATTAAAAAGAAAATGTTAGCCACATATTGCCAATCTAGACAAATACATCCCAAAAATAGCCTAAAGTTTGTCGATATTCTTATTGAATATTCATGAATATTTAGAATGATTAGAAATAAATTCAACAGGGATTGACTTGATATAGGTAGGCCTCCTATGTATTGTTCATGCATAACATTTATTAAATAGGCCTATATCGGCCTATAGCATATATATATTTTTAAATCCCTCATTTGGGGCTGAGCCCCACTAATATTGAAATTATCGACCCTGTTCCAAACATGTTTTTGCGCATGTGAGTGCTGTTTTGGGACACGAAAGCATTGTTTAACAACATAATAGGCGTAAATATATTTTAATGTCCAAGTGCTAATACACAATTGGATTTGTGCCGAATGAGAGCCCAACAGTGTCAATTTAAATAAATTTTTTTAGGCTTTTAAATAAATATTGTTTGTAATGAATGCCATAATTTGTTTATGATTATTTTATACTTTTTATAACAATTTTCAGTCTTGTTTTGTATTGAATACCATTATGGATTTGTTGTGGAGATAGCCTAAAATACATGTTTAAAGCTTAATGCTTGTATAATGTGTGACATAAAAGACCAAACTCAGTAAACACCATACTAAACCATACTATGTACAGCAAAGCAGATGAGCCCAGAATATGAACGCAGTTCGTTTAATTAGCCTACATTAAGTGTTTTTCTCTTATAGAAAACCGTTATAAAGAAAAAGCTCAAGGTCGCTTAATGTAGCCTACTAAGTGATAGGCTATTAAAAGATCAAATTCTGCACGAATACAGTTTTCTGTGTAGTACCTATGCTTTCTTAGTAGGCTACAACGTTTAATATATAGGCTAGGCCTACACATTTTTCTGGACATCGCTCATTGTTTCTACCTTAATACATTGTTTAAATTAATATGTTAGCTAACTACATATAGCCTATGTAGGCTATATATGTCTGAAATTAGGCCATAACTTGTACAGTCACCTTTGATAACAGATTAGGTACTCCAAATTGTAATGTTAAAGCATTTCCTATAAAGCTGCTTTAAAACTATAGGCCTAAGTATTGTGAAAAGCGCTAAAAAAATAAATGTAAATTGAACCGATATAGGCTATATGAGCTCTATAGATCAGATAAAGGTATAAAGGTATTTTTCGTACACGTCACGTACAAAATATGTGATTTTAACGACATAACATCTCGTTATTACGAGAAAAGATGTCTTAATGACATAATTGAGGGGAAAAAAATATTATTTATGAGGCAATGCGCCACCGTAATATATAGCCAAGATGATCATACATGTCGTTATTGGCTCCTTACAAACTTACAAAGTTTTGGCCTTGATCGAAGGAATATCCACTGTAATCCCCCACGGCTATTTTAAATAATAGTTTTACGTTTTCATATGCATATTTCATATTAATTATTATGGATTATAACTCAACCATTATAATCATCTGCCAAATTTATCCTCGACAATTCCATGTTGTTTTGGTTGAGTTTAATGATAATACTGTCCTAAACCTATAGCGGACAAAAACATAACAGACTCAAAGCCCTAAAGAGTGAGCACACGCTTTCGACATGCACTTTTGAGAACTCTAAGGAAAGAGCGCGTTCTCTTCGCCTGATGGACACTTTAAACACACGTTTGCACTGCCTGTTTGGTTTACCTGTTCACACGTTCATAACGAGCGTTTTGTCTGACTCAAAACGCACGTATTCGACGCCCATTTGTGTTATGATAAACGCACGTCAAAAGCGCGCGTTTTTGGTCACTCCAAAGCGCACGTCAAGAACGCGCGTTTTAATAGCAAATCACACGCCGAGGACGCACGTTTTGCTGTCAAAACGCGCGCTTTGACGCGTCAGTGTGCAATCAGACGTCCGACCAGGCGTTTGTGAGTACTTTGGCTTGCCATAAGATATGAGACGTTAAACGTCACGGTCACGTGTTGGAGCTGCGCTCAAAGTGCGCGGCGGCGATGGCGGCGACGTAGTTGAGAAAGTATATTTTTTACTTTGCGTCTGGATAACGTACGTGTGGATAAACGCCTGGATAACGTACGTGTGGATAAACGCCTGGATAACGTACGTGTGGACTAGCGTCTGGATAATGTATGTGTGGATAACATTGATAATAATATTTTAGCTTTATTCTTATTTTGTCCAAAGGAAGCTTTAATTAAGGTGTAAATGTTCATAAATGTAGGAAGCATTACAAATCTGTCTCTCTGAATGAAGCTTGGCCATTCCTCCGGCCACCTCTGTTGCGCAAGCACCGCATTTGCTGACTTTTCTCCGTTTAAAGGACACACCGGCCATTCCAGCTGAACTAAAGCTTTCACCTCTTAATATGGAAAATAATAATAATAATAATAGGCTAATAATAATAATAATAATAATAATAATACTAATAAAATAACAAGCCCAAAAATGCATATAAGTGGCCATGGTAACACTGCAAGTGCGCGCTTGGCTTGAAGCAGCTAAACAAATAAAACAGCAGAGACGAACTCAACGGTCAAACAGGTTTTTGTTTTTTTGTTTTTTAAGCGCATGTTTACTTAGAAAAATAATGTAAAAGTGCTGCAATGGCATAAAAAACATTAAGGTTAGCACAACGAAATAAACAAATATATTGCATGGTTATACACGCTCGTTTGAGATGTTGCATTAATTATTATTAGTAGGCCTAGACTTATTTATTTGTTCTCATGTGCTTGCATTCGATTTGTCTAATGCAATAAATTGAATTATTATATTTAAGCTTTAGTTATATTTTAGGTGATGTTGCTGGGTAAGTGAATTAAGAACAGTGCTCAGTCATAAAAAAATAAATAACGTTGTGTGTGCGTGAGGCGCCGACGCGATCACTTACATTTTCTTATAAAAGCGGGAAAAAAATAAAATACTCAGACATTTATGGTCACATTTATGTAACATTTCGAATCTGTGAAGGGTTAATAGGCCTATTATTTCACAAGAAAAAAAATGCCTGTAAAATAAAGAAAGCAAAAAGAATTTCCTTTCTGTGGACTTCTCAAAAATGAACCGAAACTCAAATGACTTACTTGTCGCAGTTTGTTCCTTTCATTTTGTTAATATGTTTATTATTTAGGTGAAATAAATTTCGCGCATAGGTTATTTATTCCTTTTATAGGATTTCTCCATTCAGAAGCGCTGCTGCCCGATGATGATGATGAATCCTCATGTTCTGTTGTTTATTCTGCTATTTGTTCATGTAGGCTAAAACTAATTAAACCCCTGGGATTTTATTAATGGGTCACAGACACGTATTCATTGTAATTTCGTTTAATTCTAATTTTATTTTACCTTGTCGGTTAATGAAAAGATAATGATCTCGTCGGTTGAAAGTCAGGGGAGGAAACGAAATGACAAAGGCAACATTTAGTTTTCGTTTAGTTTAAGTTTTTTTTTTTTTCTTATATTCAGGTTTATTTCGATTAGCATAAATGTTTAATAGCTAGTTTTATTTTTTCTTAGTTAACTATAATAACCCTGCCTGGGAAAAACATCCACAACTGCAGTACAGTCAATTTTCCAGCTGTTTAAGCCATGAATATTTACAAATTCACGAACTATTTATTGCCGTCTGGGACACAATCTCAGGCCGGGAGTCTCAGACTCATCGAAGCCAAATACAGTTATTGATGCTCGGGAAGCTAAGCAATTTCTTAACGATCAGCATTTCATCTGAAAGAGGTTCGCCTGAAAATGTTGTCCAATAGAGGGAGCCACAGGATAAGGAATATTTTAAGCTTATTTTCCTTATTTTTAAGCTTATCTGTTTCCATACTTATACTTTTGAACTATAACCATTAAATTTCTTTAACCATGTTCTGACAATATAGTTTTACTGTACATTGACATATGAGAAATGCTTATCCCAAGAATAATTATTTTATATGCTGTCTTAACTAATAGCCTATGACAGTTTGTTCTGCATGTGCATTTCTTTTTTCCGGTATATAGCTTACAATATTATAATTTCTATTAAAATGCATGATTAAAGTGTTTGATAATAGGCCATAGCTTGCACTCTGAATTAATCTTTTAATTTCGAATTTGGTCTTTTAATTTAACTGTCTTTAATGCATCATGCTTTTTTTTATTTTTTTTTTTATAAAGGATTTCTATGGGGGACAAAACTCTGTAACAATATGTTTTACTTGGATAATGCTGTCATTATCTTAGCAGTAGTGTTTATGACAGGAGAAATGTGTTGATTAGTTGTCTCTGGTTGTCATTTTAGGACATTAAGCCCAGGCATTTAAGTTAAGCAATAGCACATCTTTTAATGTCAGTTGATTGGCTAATAGTGTACGTTAGGTCATGTTTTCGTCAACATATTTAAACAAAATTAGGAATGGAGAAATATTCAGCGATTTTGAGGTGCGTTAAATGTGTTTTCTTTTTGCTCAAAACAAAGCAAAAACACTAATTTACAGAACTTCAGACAATTTACAAAATAACAACTGGCAAAACTTACTTCAGACGTCACGGCGCAGACGTCACGTAGCTTCTCACGTAGCTTCTCACACGGTTTCTCAGGCGAGAAGGGGGGCGACGAAAGTGTCACGCTTCTTATCACACGTCATTGGTCACGGATTCTGCTCACGGCAAGGTACGCGACGATCGACACGACTGATTGCTTAGTTAGCATCGTAAATAGAGAAACGACACCTCATACGAGTCTATCCCTGTGTCTCAATCAGCTCCCTAGCTCCCTAGGTCGTGAATCAGTATATAATGAAAGTGAATGTGGCTGATACCCTGATCAGTGCCCTGACTACTGAACTAGGGAGCTGATTGAGACACACGCTGCGCTGCTGACGCGTAATTAAAGTGAAAGCACACTTTTGATGGACAAAATAAATATAATTTCACACAAAGTGTTCAAAATGCACACAATACGCATGTCTAATGTGTTTTAACAAGAATTTGAGTATGACAGAAAAGAAAATTAAGAATCAAAAATAATAATAGAAGATTTACCCATTTAAACTTGTTTTTATTATTCAGTTTGGGTTAAAGTATGGTGTATTATAAAAAACTAAAGTAAACTAGCCAGAAAATATGATATATATAAACATTATTTTAGTTATTACACAGACTGCAGCATACCCAAATCAAACCAAATATATTTGTTTTTATATTAGCCTTTTTTATATTTACTGTTGCACTAAAGTGAAGTGAAGTGAACAATTTATGTTATTTATTACTTGATTGTTCAAGCTACCTCACAGAAGTGATCTGTTTGTAATTAAATAAAAAATAAGGAACGTCCTGGAACGTTTTTTTTTTTTCGCTCTTCTTTATTCTTTTTTTGATGTATTATAGAAGTATCGGATCGGGACTCGGTATCGGCAGATACTCAAAATCAAATGACTCGGACTCGGACTCGAGAGCAAAAAAACCTGATCGGGACATCCCTACTCTTGATATTTTAGAGTGTGACCATCATTGCTGTGCACTTTTTTTTCTGCACAGTGGTTGATTTGTAGTTTGTACCACCAAAAGATTCTCAGAGTTTTCGTATTTCCCATTAATTTCCTATGGTGGTCATTTTTAACCACAAAGGAGCCAAGTGTGACTTTTTTTCCTGACCCTTTAACATATCTAAATCGTGTCCATGATTTTTGTGCTCACATAGCTAATGCAACTAAAGTCACCAAGTGTCATCCCACGTTAAAAAGTTAACGCTAATTAATTAGTTTTGTAATTAAAATGTTAATTTTGTAATTAATATATGTGCTTGTGTGTAGTTTATATGCGTTTAATCTAAGATTGAAAGTCTATGATTATACATTACATGACTGTGATTGACAGGCGTATGGCTCCACTTAGGACAAGGTAAGAGCGAGGGCATGAGTGAAGTAAGCCTATACTGATGCACTATGTTTTATACACATCTTAAGAGATATGGTGGACATTCATAGGCCTATTAAATTTGCATTATTTTCCTGTTTTTACATCATGAAAATCTGTAAGACTTTAGTTATATGTGAGACATATATGACATATAGGATTGGAATACATAAATATTATGCAATTTGTATATGCGTTTTTTGCAGCATATATGTCCCTTATAATATTCTGTTGGAACATATAAGAATCACATATGTTTTTAACAAAACTTTTCAATATGGGGCAATACATACATTTTCAGCTGGTACTATTATGTTTGCATGTCAGAATGTGTACTTGTTTTTCCTGACCGGACTGGTTTATTTTCTGCATGCGTGCTGCAAGAGTATTATTGTACCTGAGGCTGTTACCTAGCAATACATCCATTAAAAGATGCTGAAATTAGATTTGAGGCATGGTTGAGGGGAAATTCTATCTTTGCTGAAAATGCTGCTCCTTGTTCTGAATCCAGGCTGAATCTAAATGCATTAAAATATCCCACAAAGGTTGCTGTCCAAAAAGGTTTTTTTGTCTTTTTCCTCTTTTCTATCTTAGGCGTATGATGGCGTATGATCGACGGTTGGAGCCTCGTGTGGGTGAGCGTGTGCCATATGTTATTGTGTACGGGATGCCAGGGGTGCCGCTCATACAGCTGGTTCGGCGTCCTGTAGAGGTACTGCAGAACCCCAGCCTGCGCCTCAATGCCACCTACTACATCACCAAGCAGATCTTGCCACCACTTGCACGAATTTTCAACCTGATTGGAGTAGATGTGTTCAGCTGGTACCACGAGTTGCCGAGGGTTAGTTATTTGTCATTTTGTCTTTTAGCATATGCAGAACACTGATCATCTTAAATGTGTGTATCTGTTAATTCTTGTACTTTTCTGTTGCTCTTTGAATGTCTGTTTTGTAGCTATTTAATAACTAAATTGTACTGAATTATACTAGCTATTATTTATATAAAGGCACCATCTGGTGGTGGGTTACAAAACATTAGAATTTTTTTTACATATTAAAATACTTTCACCTATCCCAGTTTCATGTGCAGAGACTGTAAGTAAGCCATTTGTAGGTTGATTCTCATAAAAAGTATAAACGCTGGCTGTCTGGTTCTCAAATATTGTTCTGTTTGAGCATCAAGGCGGGTTCAACAAAGCAACATTGGCTTAAAATCAGTGATTCCCAAACTGGGGGCGCAACCCCTAGGGGGGACCAGAGTTATAAAATGGCAGCCGCGGCAAGGCTAAGGAATAGTGTACAGTCAGCAGATTATGCAGCAAAAAAAAAAAAAAAACTCTTCAGAATGATACAAGATCCCACATGAAATTATCCCCCTTATTTTGCGGCTATTTGCCACATGGGTACACATTTTAACACAAAATATTAATTTGACATTTTATTACCTCAAGATGACTCGCAGTACCCGCTTAAGTGGTCTATTATCAGTTGTAGCGGTTGTTGTTGTGGAATAACAGCTCTAGATGCCGCAATTGAAGAATCTGATATACTGATATATAGTATCTATACTGATAGCAGTGCAGAACCACATTGTTCACACTGGATTCAGTCATAGTTAACGCTGCATATAGAAATTGGAGAAAATATTTTAACATCAAAATATTGCATGCTTCACCTTTTAAAAGAAGAAAAGACATTTCCAAAAAAAAAATAATAATAATAATCTGCATTTGTTTCGTGGTGGTGCTTTTCATTGCACAGGTACAGAAGGCATGGAGCTCTGCAGGGGGTGGAGGAGGAGATGAGGGCACAAGAAAGGGCACCATCTCGCAGTACTTTACAACACTGCATTGCCCCGTTTGTGATGAGCTGACACAGCTGGGAGTGTGTGAGCGTTGCCGAGCTGAACCGCAGCGTGTTGCTGTCCACCTACACCAAGAATTGCGGCTTTGGGAAAACCAGCAAGACCAGCTCCTAAAGGTTAGAGGTCATGTTTTCTTGGTCTGAGAATGCCATAGATTGTTCACTTGTTCACTGACCATCTGATTACTTTTTAGATTTTTTTTTTTATACCACAGCATGGAAGCATGGATCTGCATGAAAGCTAAATATTTGTTTTTCGGGGACGTAAAAACAAAATGAATGTTACTGATCAATTTGCATGTCAGGAAGTTTGCAACTATCTACATCTTAGTCTTTTTGCAACAAGTTTCTTTAATTATAAAAAGCAAAGGCCAGTTAAACGATCAAAATAATAGCGTTTGGTTTATGAAATGATTAGTTTGGATTTTGATAGCAAATTTTACGTGTATGCTGTACTTTATGAGAAACCAGACAGATGCTCTTTACTTGTCTCACTTGCACAAAACACATTCTGTATTCCTCAATGTATAAAAACACACAGGGAAGTACAAACACAGAATACTATGCAAACCTGCAGTAATTCAATAAATATGTAAAATTTTACAAATGTACTTCAATCCTTTACTCTCTCTTTATTTACTGGTGTCTGCTGACCTTCAGTGATCAAATTCAACCATGCAAATGACTTAAACATCATGTCGGTTTAATTTATTTTTACTGGTGAATTGACAGAGCTGAATGAACTTGTCCTTTTGTCCTGTTTGGATACCTGGAATGGTGTGCAGCGGAGAAGGGTGTTTGTGTTGCACTTTCTGTACAGGCATGCCTCCTGTGTGGAAATAAATTTTCATTTTCTTCAACCTGACACTTATTTCTGTAGCTTTTGGTGTAAAAGACCACTTTTTTTCCACTTGTTTCACTTTTTGCAACACATTTGGTATATGAAATGGCCTTAAGCTGCACCAAGGACCAGATTTGGGCCCTCAAAGCAAAAGTCTGGCTGTGTGAGTCTAGGGGTCACATGTTTCATGTTTGTCATATATCAATCTTTTCTGTTCTTTTCTGTTGTGATTTAATTGACAGGTATGTAGAAGTTGCAGTGGCAGTGCAGAGCGTCAGGTGCCATGCGTCTCATTGGACTGCCCAATACTCTACAAATTGTCTCGGGTCGATCGGCATCTTTCCCGAGGACCATACCTTCGCCAGCTGTTGGAGCAGTTCTGATAGTCCAGCAATTTGCCTCCCTTTCATTTTACTCTGGTGCTATTATCACTGTGCCATTCAGCACAATTTCTATGTATTATAGTTTGAAAAGGTGCTTTTTTTTTCCTATGTGACCTTAGAGAGTTTCCATCTTGTACTGTTTGACTGGTACTGCAGTGCAGTGGGACTAAAGAGGCCTTAAATACAGAAAAGAGGAAGATGATTTTGATGACCCTTTGTTTTGAATTTGCTTCGTAGTTGTTGTCTGAGTGTTCATTAATTTGCTACATTTTTGCAGATTGACAGGTCAAACATTTACAGCATAATCCTCTATAAACTGAACCTTGTACTGTAGCAATTTGTAAATCAAGGAGATTCAGTTCTGGCTATAAATCTTGTGGGGCAATTTTTGACTGCAATTTTTTTTTTCCCCATGTAAAATCAGTATCTTGTAAATAAGCCTTGCATACGATGATCCAAAATTCTGGCTGTGAGCACTGATGAAAAAATAAAAAAAATTGGAGGGGTTTTTTATTCCCTGCTTAGGAATTCTACATGCTTTCTCTGTCCATTCTCTACAGAGGCAAGTTTGAGGACAAGCAAGTTAGTATCAGCCTTAACTTGGACTTCGGCAATGTGTTTAATAATTTATATTGTCCGTGTGCACATTTGTAAAAAAAAATGTTTCTCCTTTTTAAGTGCTTTTCTAATGCTTTCTCTGTTCTAAACCAGACATTGTTACCTAGCTATGTAAAAACTCAAGAGCTTCCAGAGCTCTGTAACCTGTTTTTGTAAACTTGCAAAAACTTAAGGTGCTTTGTTTTTAAAGAACATTTGTGGGTGGAGATTTAATATTGATATAATAAAAGTCGATGTATTCAAAAAACTGCTTGTTTCTATTGAAATGGGTCCTTACATCAACTTGGGGTATACACTATTGTAATTCACAAATTAGTCAAATATTTATGCAGTGCATAATTTTTTCCACATATTGGTTATTAACAGAGCAATAAAATTGTAAAATGGATTGAGACATTTCTAGAAATTAATGTAAGATTAGATTTAAGTTAATACAAAATTGTCAATATTGTTATATGCAGTTACAGAACTTTTGGGGGACAAACCTGCAAAAATATCATGAAAACTGGCAGTTGTGTTCTTTAATCACATGCTGTGTCCAAACCAGAAGTGACTGGTCTGTCTTAGTACTTACCAAGCATTCAGTATGATTGAAAAATGAATAAAAATATTTTGTGAACATACAATGTGAGGATTTTCAAGAAAGACATCAAAATATCACTATTAATGAAACTTTATACATTCAATCTAACCATACAATACAAAAAAATGTTGCCTTAGTTCACAGTTCTTAAGACTAGTGTATTGTGCTGGTTACAATTGTACAAAAACCTTTGATTTAAGGTAAATCAATCAACAATAACAAATGAGAGGAGAGCTGTAGAAGTCCAATATCTTAATATAATCCTAATATACATTGGTGTCCAATAATAAGGCTGACCTTCAAAGACAGGTCAATTCTCAGTTAATGTCCAATATGCTAATTAAACTTCTTACAGATAATCCTGTACAGTGGTGTGTTTCCATAAGGACCATCAAACATGCAACTGGCATTTGGAAAGTGCAAATCAACTGGCTAGTGTGATCTTTTCACCAAAGGGGAAAAAAATGCTTCAGGTTGATGTGGTGTGCAGGATTTAGCAGCCACTTCTCAGTTCCGGGCTAAAGTCTGAGACATCTTTGACATAGTGCAATAAATTAGTCTTTCTTCTCCCTGTTGAGGGACATTAAGAGTTTGCGTCTGGGAGAGTCTGTGGGAAAAGACGGAGTGTTAGACAGAGAGGTCAGGGCTGCAGTGTCTCTTGAGGGTGCTGACAATGGGGTGGCCATTGAGTGAGCAGCAAACTCACTAGCTGCAATATCAGGTGGCACTGAGGCTTTAGAAGGAGAGCTCAACAGGCTGGCATCATCCATCTCTATCACCTCAAAGTCTGCATCATTCCACTGGTCAGCTTCACTTTCAATTTCCTGTTCCTCTTCCTCCACATTGTCTAGCAGTGCTTGGCGGTACTCACTGTCATCAGCATCCTTGGTGCGTCTCCCTGACTTTTTCCGTAAGGTGGCATCCCCTCCTGGTGACGCTAGTTTGTACAAGACAGGGAACAGGATAGAAGTGAAGGTGGATGTGCAAAGTGCCAGGTACATCAGCAATGGCTGATTCTGCACCTGCCCCAGTAAGAAGCCCAACAGAGCTGGCAGAACCATTTCTCCAAGAGCTGCACCCACCACAAACACTGCAGCTGAGCGCCCTGTCACCGTTGTGTACTGCTCAACCCATGAAATCCCACTGGGAAAGGTGGTAGACATAGAGACACCATACAGGGCAGTGCAGGTCCAGAGCATAGTGGAATTTTGGCTAAAAAGACACAGCAAGAGTGAGGAAAGTGTGGTGCCCACTAGACTCAGCAGGATCAGGGTGCCTGGGCGCAGACAAGCCGCAAAGAATATGGCCAGACCACGACCAGCTGCAAACGTTCCCCAGAACAGCGAATTCAGTCCTGCTGCATGAGCCTCTTTCATACCAGAATAGTCCTTGCTATAGGTAAATATAAAGGAACCATACGCCACCTCGCTTCCAACATAGAAGAAGAAGAACACGGACAGCAGGAATATAAGTGTGTTGTGATGTTTGGAGAACAGCTGCTTCCCTGAGGGTGTCTTTGCCCTATTTGAGTTGGGGGAACTGCAGGAGTACAGGATAAAAAAGAAGAGTGACACAAATAAAACAAAAGCACCAATCACAATGTAGGCCCACATGGATGTTAAAGGAGCGCTCTTTGGATGGGAAAATGGCAAGAAGGTCTTAGAGGCGTGGCCAGACACTGAAGGAGTGTTAATGGAGTCGTTGTCAGAATGGTGGCCAAACAGCAGCTTGGCTATGATTGGGGAGGCAAAGGCTCCAGCAGCAAAGCTAAAGTGCAGAGCCTGCAGATGAGGCCCAGCCTGCTCTCCCCATGTGTTCAGGATGAGAACATTACCACCTGTTGACAACCAGAAACTCAAGAGTTACAGTAAAAGCTATAAATGTTTTTTTTTTTTTATATTGAGTGTCACCTATATTGTTAATTGCTTAATACTGGTATTAAACTATAACACTGCATCTACACCGAAAGCATGCTTACCTGTGTCTAAAATTCCCATTGAAACCCCCACACTGGACATCAAAACAGTGAGCAGCCAAGCCTTTTTACAGAAGGGAGTGCCAGACATCCCAAACGCTGTGATTAACAACGAGAAGCCTGCAGACATAAATCAACCATGAGCAATGAATCACCAAGGGAACCATACTTCACAATATCTAATTTCCACAAAATAAATAAATATATGACTAAATACAAAATAAAGGGGAGAACATACTGCAGTGTACTGACAATTGTCCTTTAACTGCCATGACTTTTCAAAAATATTTCAGCCAAATAATTCTGCAACTCTGTGGGGTCCTAACACAAAACATACACCATGGTCCTTCAAACAATCATGAATTCATACATAATAGTTTGTAGCAGAGTAACAGATGTTATTTTGGGCAATTTAGCTCACTTTTCTGTAGCCTCCCTTTTTGTGCTTTCCCCTTTTTCTTATCACTGAAAACATTTAACCAATCAATGGTAACTCAAATTTAAAGTAAATCATTTACTAAAGTTAAATATTAAAATTCATTTAACACATTGTTCTTTACTCTGTGGAGTCCATGGGGCTTACCCAAAAGCAGATGGGGATTCACACAGTCAAAAAGGATCCCTCCTAACAGGGAGCCTCCAATGTATCCTGATGAACGACCCACAAATATATAGGATAAATTACTGATGTTCTTGTTGACATTGATAGCCAGGTCTTCAAAGGTAGGGCCCAATACAGAAATGGCCATTCCCTATAAATATAATAAAAATATAAGATATTTTATGTGCACATTTCAACAGGTGCACATTACAATGGATTGATATGTCTTACAGAGGTACAGTAATGACATCAGATGGTAATTCTATATTCACATACCAGTATTTACATAGTACTTCAAACAATACCATGTTATTGTATTGGGAAAAACATACAAGGTATTTTTTAAAAAAACATTCACTTTGTGTTAATGCATACAATCTGTTTATAAACTATGACTGCTTAGGAGCAAAGATTTATAATTGCTTACATCAGTCATTGACATTAAATAATGTCCTTCAGAAAAGATTTTTCCTACCAGCCATTTCAATATCCTGGGATGAGTAGTATTGCATTACTAAACTACAGCCTGAGTGAATATCAGCATAGTACCATGCTAATACCACGGTAATCATGTACCCTGTACAAACTGTGTAATATACTACTCCATAGCACATGAATATGGTAACCAAACAGTAGTATCATGTCAAAATATCATATTAGCCTGAATTTATTGTACCCAGGCCCAGATTAACCTGTCAGCCTTGTTACACCACTGTTAACGTGTCAGACATTTTACCTTATGCAAATAATCCTATTTCATGAGAATACTGCGAGTCGAAATGGAAATGACCATAACAATGATTTTAACATCTATTTCCAGTTATTTTTCAGTCAGTTGTTTTTTTAACAGCCACAAGACATCTACAGACATAAAATACCAGGAGATAGGACTTTAAAATCAGTTTCAAAGCCTTATTTATGTCCATATAAGCTTTTTCTATTTTTCATATGCAACATACAGACCCACCAGTCCGAGAAACGATGCGCAAAGCACAAGGCTGACCAGCCATCGCCAGCATGTCCCAGTATTGCTCTGGCTCCGTCCGGGTCGAATTACATCAACCTGATCGGACCCTGGGTTCAGTACCCCTTTACCCCCCTTCAGAGCACTTTTCAGCCCCTCCTTATTGTCTTTACGCTTGTCGAAAAGGGTATCCTCTTCCTGTTCGTCGCGGTCAATGTTCTCTTCCATCCTGGCAAACCGAACGTGTTTTTTCTTCGGCGCTGCTTCAGCAGGTGTCATGGCAGCACGACTCTCGCGCTGTTGTGTACGTAAAAATTGTCGACGCTGCGCTGAAGCGTTTCGTGGGTTTATGGCCGACCTAAAATGACCCACATTTGACCTATTCGTGACTATCAACGCACTATAATAGTTTTATTTAGGAAAAAAACAACAGTAAACTGAACATAAAATTAGCGTCGATCATTAGTTGAGCAGAAACATCGCGTGATCATACACTGTACATTTCAGACACTAGTTACACAGCTTGGTTCAAAACTTCCGTATATAATAAGTGCGCGTGCGCAAAAACGCAGACCGACCAACCAAGTAGAACAACGCCGACAGTCACCAGATTACAACATGTCACTTATAAAACGTTCTTTGTAGGGGCATTCCAAACGAAAGTGAACAACTGAAAACTGAACCCTTCACGAAGGGCCCTTCCACAAATCTGTTAGCGAAGGGTACACATGCGATGGTCACGTCAAGGAATTCATTTAATCGTTTATGATCATGTGACCCAGGGTGACAAGTTTTCGCAATTAATTGTAAATGTACAGTTGGAGTTAACGTATAAACAGTAATTAAAGTTGCCCTAAAAATGCCCTTTTGAAGCTAAACGGAGACGTTTATATTGCAGTCACAGACTGGACTGATGAAACCTGCAATGATTAGTCTACTGTTAAAGCAGGAATTTGATGTAAATAATAAGTCTACATAATATTCACATGCAGTTCATAGAGGACATACATACTTAGCAGTTACAGCATGAAATAATATTTAAACCTATAACATTTTACGTAGATAACTTTTAAACAGCCTATACCATTTTTATTTCACAATTCTGACTTTTTTTCTTGCATTTGCGTGTTTATATCTCCCATTTCGGACTTTATAACTCGCAATTGTGAGTTTATTTCACAATTCTGAGGGGGGAAAAAAGTCAGAATTGCGGGATAAACTTAAAAAAAAGACAGAATAACGAGTATATCTCACAATTCTGTTTTTCCTTCTAAGAAATGTGATATATAAACTCAGATTTGCGAGAAATAAAAGTCAGAATTGTGAGATATAAACTCAAAATTAACTTTTTTTATTCTTTTATTCCGTGGGTGTCATTTTCTGCAACCAAGGCCGGCTCCGCCCACAAAAAAACGTCATCGCTGAAAAAAAAATTTAAAGAGAAAGATACATTTAAATAGCTTTTTTTAAGAACATAAAGAAAAGCAGGAACAGAACAAAGAAAGAAAAGAGGATTAAAAAAGACACCAAAACAAGTATTAATCACGGTACATGAAATATCTCATCATATCTCTTCAAAAAATAAATATATTTTTTTTAAATTGGTCTATGTGGTACAGATATGACATCACTTTGTAGGCGCTGGTTCCCAATAGAAAAACCCAATAGGATTTTTCCAAAAGCTTTTGGATTAATTATTCTTAGTGATTTGATTTGATGTTCTACTTCACAAGAAATCTATAAAAGTAAGCTAGGTATTTTCTTAAGAAACCCTTGTTTGTGAAAATAGAATTTTGCCACAAGGAAAAGAAAGTTAACAGTACATTCTAAAGATTTGTTCTGGTTTTCAAAAAAGCAAACAACATCCTAAATGTGTAAATTACAGTTCATATTAACTTTAGAAAAACAACTCAAAACCTTTTTTTAGAAAAGCGATGAAACATTACACATGTGTAAAAATAAATGACAAATATCTTCAGTTTCTTTTTTTTCTTTTTTTTTTCTTTTTAAACAGAAGGTGCATATTTAGCCTCCTCGTTAGAGCGTCCGACTCCCACACCGGAGACCCGAGTTCGAGGCCTGCGCAGAGCGGGGCGAGTAGGACCTGGGTCAGGGGTTACACATATATCAGCTACATCACAAAATTTTGACACAAGAGCATTACATATTATGCAAAATTTTAAAATGCACTTCTTTCACTTTATTGGGTATACAGTAGGCTATTTATATGGTAATAACCATGTTTTCCTCCACTGAATGTTATCTATTTTAGAACCCAAATTTTTTTTCCCTTTTGGAGAAATTGAGTTTCGAGATTGAGAAAGTTGACAAATAAATGTATTATTACATTCTTTACTTAAAAGTGAAACACCTCCCAAACATAACTGTGAAAGTTGTTTTGAGCATGACTCATATGTAAGGGAAGCTTTCATCAGACATATTTATCCATCAGGAATTGCTTTTATAACAGAGTTAAATTCTTTGAACGGAACAGGACATTGATAGATATTCATAAAACATTCATAAGATAACAAATCACCTTTAGAGTTGAATAGATCAGCAACAGAAATTATGTTTTTATCAATCCATTTATCAAAAAAGATCTATTTCTAATTTTAATATCCAAATATTGTAGTTGTAAACCAGTTTCCATGGCTAACAAAGCTTGCTGATGAAATCAAGCCAGTTTATTAGGTAATTTACCAGTGGAGTAATTACATTTCATAAAAAAAGAGAGGCCACCTATACCCTATTAAATATATTATTAGGAATAAAATACCACATAGAATCTGACCCAAGCAAACATCTTTAATTTTAAATGTATTGTTAGTATCACCAAAATTCAGAACTTCAAGACCCCCATCACTCCTTTTGTTTACTAAAACATATTTCTTTCAATTTATGAGATTTATTACCCCAAAAAAAAAAAAAAAATCTTATCTATATTTTTGGAGGTGTGATTATCTACAGCTAAAGACAGGGAAGGGTACACAAATCTGGATAATCCCTCTGTTATTGGATACAGAAGTTATTGATTAAATAACTTTTTGGAGCCAATTATTAAAAATATTTTTTGTTTTCGTCATTGCTGAAAATTGGTCTATGTGGTACAGATATGACATCACTTTGTAGGCGCTGGTTCCCAATAGAAAAACCCAATAGGATTTTTCCAAAAGCTTTTGGATTAAAAAAAAAAAAAAAAAAAAAAAAAAAGAAAAAAAGAAAAAGCTCTGTGAGCAACAAAAGTTTATGATACTTAAACGTTTTGTCCATCAAGATAATTTTCACAGATGAACACATGGATTATACATTTTAAAGCCTAAATGCAGTTGCCAGAAGTAAAAAGCTAAAGGTAGGCTATAAGCGAACTACACCACGGTCCCACGAGTTCAATGTCACCATCACTAGTAGCTTCCGACAGCCCTTTCATTTTTTTTTTTTTAAATCTAAAAACAGAACGTTTCCCAGAACGTTTGAGTTAGAAGTTTGTAAGAGCACAATTATAAGCATGATGAGGCTGTAAAAGCGGACTGAGCTTATCTGTTCGGCGTGATGACGTTTAATCTCCCCGACAGCCTCTGTAGTCCCATTTAGCCACTTGTTAGCAACAGCCTTTTTCAAGACACATAACAGCTTAAAAACAGCTTCAAAAAATCACGAGTGGGGTAATACTGGTGTATTTTATGTTGTAGAATAAAACGTGGAAGTGTTTTGAGATTGTGTTCACCACAGACCTTATTTTATCCATTTAACCGAAATAACGTTCAAAAAAACCCAATAGACTTCGGCACTATGGAACCGGAAGTGCTAAAATGCTAGAATCGTTTGTTTCTGCGTCCGAAATCGCATACTTCCCTACTATATAGTATGCGAAAAACAGTATGCGAGGCGAAGTAGTATGTCCGAATTCATAGTATTCGAAAAACAGTAGGCCAGAAGTAGGCATTCGATGGACGCTGCGCTATCCCGTGATGCCACAGGAGAGGATTCTACAAATTCGAAAATGGCGGAAAGCGGCGATATGCAGCTCATTCAAGTCCTTAAGTACCTCAGGGAAAAACGGTGTTTGTGGTTAAATTGAACTTGTTTAACATAATGCATGTAAACGGCTGACTTATTGAAAGTTTAAACAATGTAATGAGAAGATTAAGAGTCGGCTGTAAAAAGATGTTTAATCATTATTACTGAAAGCACATCAAGCTAACGAACAGGTCGAGATAACGTTACACCCGCTTGTTAAAACTGTTTTATTTAACGGAGACGTTTGTTATTAAGCAGTTTAATGAGATTAGAAAACTTAACGGACAGCAACATTCAGGCGGCAGCTTGTAGAGCTCACAGTTTAGTTTTTTTTTTTAGAATATGTAAACATTATCATTATATATATATATATATATATATGGGTCAGTGACAAATATGGTGCGGCAAGATGAGAAATTAAAAAAATCTTTTAAAAACCTGTTTTAAAAGCATGCATCAGGTACGTTAAAATGTATATATTGTGTCTAAGTTGATTTTATGTTGATAAAAATGACATTTGCACAATTTTTTACTAAAGTTAAGAATGAATGTACCTAAAAATGTCAAATGGTGTAACCGCCAAAGAATGAGAAATATTAAATATTTTATCCACCTAGATGGCATGTAAGCTCACTTATAGAAATATATACTTCAATTTAAAATATCAAATGAAAAATAATTTTATTAGAGTTATCTCTAAATGTAAATTTTAATGTGTTTTTGCAATATTTGGTGGGACACATCTGAAAACACATCTGATTTCTAAATAATCTTTGACAAATTATGTTAAAATTGTTTAAAGTCATGTTATTACACTAAACTAGATGATAACATTTTATTCCACATTAATTGTTCTGTATATAATTATATTTTTTATGAAAAATACTGGTTACGCCAATTGACACAAACCAGTTACACCACCTGACCATGTTGCTTCTACAGCCAAAGGCCATTGTTTGTTGAACAAATTGACACTGAAAATCAAGCATGACAGTCAGCAAGTTAAGTGGTTTCAGTGATGAAAAACAACATCTGGCAACAAGAAATAATCATAGTACTGAACAGTGAAATCATGTCTCATTTATTTTACAGTTAAAGGGTTAGTTCACCCAAAAATGAAATTTGTCTCATTAATAACTCACACTCTTGTCATTCCACACCCATAAGACCTTCGTTCATCTTCAGAACCCAAATTAAGAAAATTTTATCTCCCATAGAAAGCAACGAAATTACCCCTTTCAAGGTCCAGAAAGGTACTAAAGACATCGTTAAAACAGTCGACGTGACTGCAGTGGTTCAACCTTAATGTTATGAAGAGATGAGAATACATTTTGTGTGCAAAAACAAAACAAAAATAGCAACTTTATTAAACTATTTTTTCTCTTCTCTGTCATTCTCCTATGCTGTTGACATGGTAAACACAGTGCAGAAACTCCAGGTTTTACGTCAGAACACCAGCTCATTATTGGCCGGGTCCTGCGTCAGTCTCACACGCATGCGCTGTGCTGATCACGTGATCAGCTTTGGCCAATACTGAGCTGGCATTCGGACATAAACAAGGAAGCCTTCACTGTGTTACTGCGTCACCTTCATGAGGAGAATGACAGGAAGAGAAGAGACTGTTGAATAAAGTCATTATTTTTGTTTTGTTTTTGCGCACAAAAAGTATTCTCATCTCTTCATAACATTAAGGTTGAAACACTGCAGTCACGTTGACTGTTTTAACAATGGCTCTACAACCTTTCTGGACCTTGAATGTGGTCATTTTGTTGCTTTCTATGGGAGATTAAAAAAAAACCTCTCAGATTTCATCAAAAAATATCTTAATTTGTGTTCTGAAGATGAACGAAGGTCTCACATGTTTGGAACGACATGAGGTTGAGTAATAAATGACAGAAATTTCATTTTTGGGTGAACTAACCCTTTAAGGAACAATATCTAATAACAATAAACATCAAAGTGATGATTTCTCAAGAAAAAAAATATCTGATAGCAGGATCAAAATTCACTTGTGCTCTGTCCACTGTTTCCTTGCTTGAAACTATATCGATTTATCTATTGGGGGAAGAGGGGCTCTGTTATGTCGTTTTAATTATAAAATATTAGAAATTTAATGAATTGTATTTTATAGATGTAAATTGTAGTCTTTGGTTAAATGAACAATATGTAAGACTTTTGGATTAAAATAGCCAAAAACCACTTAAACAATGTTATATATTTTGTTGACTTGTGTACTTATATTATGCCAGATGTTTCCAAGAGTGTTTAAACCTAGAGAAATAATAACCAGGACACGAGCCATGTCCGTGCGTCGCCTATCAATGACATCATACCCATGTTAACCTCGGTTTCCGGTTTTATTTTGTCGAAACCACAGAAACACCAAAGACGCTTTAATATATTATGTGTTTTAATAGACAGGTGAACAACTGTTTGGATACATTTGTCAACAGAAATTTAATCATATTATATAGCTAAACACATTTAGTCTTATTGTTTAAATCTTGTTTTCTTGATTTACTGTGAGTACCATGTTTTAACATGCCTAATATGGATCTAGTTGACTGCAGTGTGCAACAAAGTGTCTCATAGCAGTTGCCGAGCGAACGCACAGAGTAGCATTATAACAATTTGAACACACAAATGTGTCTAATATGATAAAATAGAGCTGCTTTACCTCACATATGCTTGACTTGAAGAAGCAGAAGCAGCGACTGCGGCATAATAAAAGCTCCTCTCGATACGTTTGATGCGCTTATCTTTCGTTAGCAATCACTCCATGATTTTAGATTACTTACAAGTGAATGGAATAGAAATATGCATTGAAGCTAAACATTTCAATGTTAAACATTAATGTTCTAAACATTAATGTTGTGCAACATAATTATATTTTATTTTACTGAATTACAGATCTTTAATAATAAAGTTGTGGTTAAAGCACCACTTCCTCAAAAAAATAAAAACATTGAACATTTGAAAATAGTTCCAAATTGTAGTTTAGTTATATTACATCTTTAATCAGCACCATAAACTAGTGATTTTGACTAAATTTGCCCCTAACAGAAAGGCTTGTAATAGAAGTCATATGGTGTAACCGGTTACACCACTTGACATTTCAATTTAAAATCAAATTTGACGGGTATTATCATGGACACCCATGTAAGCACTTGGCCTTGGTGGAAATATTTCAAATGTAATTTTTAAAGTCAATACACATTTTTATAATAATGATGAATTATCAATGTATTCATGGGTCATACCATTTGACATGTATACCTAAGAATACCTAACCATACCCTAAAAATGTCAAATTATCTCATATTTTAAAGACAGTTACTAACCTTTGCACGCAGCATTTAGTGTCACCAGGGGTCCCTCTTTGTGATATAATTTCCTGTCACGTGGTTTTCTTGCACAATATTAACAAAATGGCTCCTTGAGTGGTGGTTACACCACCTTGACACTTCAGGAATTTGACTTGACTCCTATGATTCCCCAAATTATTTATAATATTCAGAACAATGGTGTTAAATTTATTTTTATTTACTATTAAATTGTTCTAATGTAAGATTATGCCAAACTAGATTATATGGTGTTTTATTGAGAATTTCACCTTTTTTAAACAAGATCAATTATTTGGTACCAAGTTTTTACGGTTACACCACAATGACATTTTTGCAATCAATCCCAAAATATTCTCTCAAAATTGATTAAAACCAGAAATTTTAGACTTGGTCCTCAAAAAAGAGACTGTATGTAAGTAATTTGTTAATTTATTTTGCAATTTTAAATTTAACTAAAACTATAAGGACACAAAAAAATGAGCGTCACGTCATTGACCCATATATATATATATATATATATATATATATAATATTTAGGCTATGTTGTGTATTTCTCTCTCCCTCTCTACACATCTACACATTATTTATTTATATATAATGTATTCAAGTTTGTTTATTTATTTCATGTCTTTTGTTTCTCATGTATTTTTATATGCAGTCATTTTTAACAATAAATTACTTAATTTCGTTGCTTCAAATCAGCCTCTGTCGTGAAATTCACAGATTTATTTTTATTCTGAGGTAAAATTTCCTAGCTAAATACGTTAGGTGATTATACTTTGACATATTTAACAAGCTGTTGAAGAAAGCGTGATCTGCGAGCAGCTGACCGACGCCTCCTTTGAGCTGTTGATTGAATCGACATTAAAACACAGATGAAAGCGGTAAGCATTAATAAAAACATTGCCGATGAAAGCGGAGTAGAGCAGACCCTTTAAATTTTCGCGCTGTTGATGACGCATGACAACAAGTGACAACATTAACATGGCGGATGTAGTACGTCCGAATTCCATTCATACTACCCATATTCATACTATGTAGAACGTACTGTTTTAACGGTCGGGAAGTACGTTCAAATTCAA
>NC_063045.1:16851045-16889850 GCF_018812025.1 Megalobrama amblycephala | reverse complement strand
TTTTATATGTGTGTCCAAAATCTCTTACTGTCTGAGGTACTACATTTGATGAGGAACAAACTTTGCAACTATTAAAAAGTATGTTCTATATAATATGAATGAAATCTGGGCATACTTACTATTGCATTGTAAAGTGTCCACTGAATGCCTACTGCAAAATCTATATCATATATATATACTGCCCTCCAAAAGTTTGGAAACGGCCTAGAAAAGGGTTTTTTTGGGAATATTGGCATGAATTCTTTTTAATTTGTGTAATTTTTAACACAAACTATGAAAACATATTTTATTATATAAACAGTTTATACATAGAAAAAAACTTAAATTTTCGATTCCTCAAAATATCCACCATTAGCAGCTATCTGACATAAACTGGGTTCTAATTGGTTCATTGTAATCTAAACTTAAATGGCAATCAATTGTTGAAGCTAATAAGGTGTGCTGACCCAAAAATCTTTTACAAACCTGAGCCAAGTTTAAACCAGTAACCAGGCATCACCGCTGGCAAAGGGGCATGTCTGACTTTGACATGTATATATTGCCATTGTTATGTAATCAAAATGAAAATTATTATTGCTGGTCTTCAACGATAATGCCAAGTTACTGTAATGTATTTGCACCAAAAAATGATAAGGATTTATGCTGATATCGTCCAAAACCACACTTTTCCAGGGGTATTTCCAAAATTTTGGAGGGCAGTGTATATATATATATACACACACACTGCCCTCCAAATATATATGTATGTATAGGCCACACACACACACACACACACACACATATATATATATAAAATAAAAGGCTACTTAAGTGTATTTAAGAAACCGTAATGAAAGTGTACTCTCTTTAACAAAAGTGTACTTTAAAATGTCGAATTAAAAGTTTTACTTTAAAGTACATTTTAAATCATTGTTTTAATAATCTTTTATTGTGCTTTAAAGAAGTACACTCATGTTTATGTGTTGCCTAACATGCTAAAGCACATGTAAAGTACTTGATGTGAGTGTGTTATATTTAGTTCAGTTTTATTTAACCCAACTATTGTTTAAAAATGACTATATGGCTGGCTTAAAATGAACCCAAAATAGGTTGGAAATTAAAAATTAGACACATAATTACTAGAGGCAACAATAATAATCAAAAGGTGAACATCTATTAGTAAGCAATTTAATAAATGCTTATTGTTTGATTATTATTCATTAAACTTATTAATAAATGTTCATTTCCAAAATACTTTGGGTTCATTTTAAGGGAGCAAAATAGTAATTTTTAAACAATAGTTTAAATAAAACTACCCAGCAGGTTAGGCTAACATTTAACCCAAATTGCTGGGTTTGTCCATTTTTAACCCAACTTGGGTTGTTTTTAACACAAAAAAATCAGTCATTAGTGCCTCTAAATACAGTTTTTGGTATAAGAACATTTCTATGATTATGTTTGCAAGCTCCTCTCCTTGTTAAACTCTACAATTTTCAATAGAAATTAGTCTTGCATACCATATAGGACAGAATTGGGATGCGGTCATCGTTAGCACACAACGCCATGCCCCTGAGATGTTTATGCAAGCAGGCGGTACACCATTGTGTGGACCAGTGCCAGACAGCCATGAAACATGATAAATATGGTTGCAAGTGCAACAAAGGTTTCTTTCAGGTCAGAGGGCTAGTTTTATCCTGAAGCAGTCCCTTGAATAGTTGAAAGGTCAGAGAAAAACAGGGAATGGTAACCAGCAGAATTAATTGGTACATGTGTAGTTATTTTCTGTCCACACACAGGTAACAGCTTTCAGCCCAGATTAGATGGAAGATTTTGGTCAAATGACACTTAGCTTAACATAATTTATATTAAGCTGAATATTAAGGTTATTTCTGTCAGCAAGGCACTTAAGACTACACGGTCTGAAGAATAAAATATAGTTCATGTTGTATAAATAAAATGGCTATACTAAAGCATGAATTAGCGTTGTTTGCTAATGCTAGTGTCACTATTTCTGGTGCAACACGAGGTTATAAATATTTGAACTAAACTACCTCAAATCACACAGCTTAAGTAGAAATGCCAATAATTATCTTAGTGATCCGATTAACAAATTATAAAATGGCTGAAAATTCCCATAGACTTCAGTGCCTGATTTAAAATCCCACACAATGTCTTTTCGTCTGAAATGCTATACTAATTCCTCTTCTAATTTGTTATATGTAATAGTAACCAAAGCTATATAGACTAAGAAATGAAACATTACTCGCTCTTTATTTCTTTAGATTGTTTATGTTTTGCAAACTAACCTAGTTTTTTTATTTATAAATGAATTCTTGTAATGTTGTCACATTTTTCTCTGTTGAAAAAACCAGCATATGTTGGTTAGGTATGTTTTGAAGCATGGAAGCCAGTTTATGCTGGTCCTAAACCAGCTTCCATGCTTCAAAACATACCTTCAACAGGGTTATCCATATTAACTCCTATCTCCTCGCTAACTCTCCCGGATGCTACCGAGATTTTCAACTCCAAAAAATATACATTCATTTTATCGTGAAACACACAATCTTAACCACAGTCAACAATGTTGAAATTCCAGGTGCTAGAACATGTGCTGTAATGTGCCACATTTACATTGTTTTTAGTAAGTTCACTTGTAGTGAGTCGATAGGTAATTTTTTTTTCTTCACGCCACAGTACTAGAATTACTCATCGGCCTTTGCAGTTTGTATAAATGTGTGTGGAGTTGACGTGCCTGATGTGTATTTGCTTGTGCACAATTGCAAATGTGCTTTTGATACAGAGAACAGACTTCCGGAAGTGGTTGATCACCCTTTGAGGCAGCCAACTACCCACCGCCTACAATTTAATTGTAGGCACAATGACTGTTTGAGGTTTTATTCCTTGTTTTACACTTTCAAAACATTAATTTTCTTCAGTTTTAAAAAGCAAACTTCAAGAGATGAAACCCTTTAAAAAACCTGTCCCTCATCAAAGCAGATATATTTAGCCTATATTTAGCCCATGAACATTCACACTATACTTGGTATCAATGGCACAAGCTTTGGCAGGAAGTTGATTTTATAGTCTCCGGCACATGTCTTCTGAGCAATAAGTGATGTGAGTGGAAAAAAAAGTGGAAGAAATGATTCATTTTGCCTACAGTTTCTCTTAGAGTACTAAAGAGAAGTAAAGAAAAGAGGAATTTACACACGCACGTAATTCTCACAGTACTTTTATTGCGTTGTATTGGATTTGGTCTAAAAAATCTCTGAATAATCGATCTCTTTGAATTCTCTTCATTGATAATTGATCCCTCAGATATTTGAAGTTCATTACTATCTGACTCTGTTCATACAGTAGGTTGTCAGGTCGAGTTTTCATCTTTGCACGCCTCTTTGTCTCTGTGCTACTTCCTCAAACAGGCGGGAAACCAAAAAAAGAGAGGAGAGAAAAAAAAAGAACAGGCAAGGAAGTGGTATCTTGCAGCGCTGCCTACATGCAGGGCTTGGAAAGTGAGAAATAGTGAAAAAGCAACACAGCTTAAGTTTTGTAAGCTGCGTGAGTCAGTTATAAAATATCAACATCAAAATGTTTAATGAAACTTTTTTAAGTGTACAATATGGCTTCCAGTACCGTATTGTTTTTATAAAATATTTAGAGCATAATAAAACTATTAAAGAGACAAAGTGAAAGCAAAATGTTATTTAATTAAAAATGGTAAAATATATAATACTTGGTATTACAAAATGAGGAAGCAAAGTCACATCACTAAGTTTGGGGTTTATTAATAGTGACCTTTTCGGATCATAAGTCAGATCTTCAGTATATACCGCAGGTATCATAAAGCTCGCATGCACAGGGATGCGGGTGCAGAATTCATTTAAAAGACCTGAGTGGTTGCTAAAACCCTCATCGTTTACAGATAGCAATAGTTTCTAACTAGTCCATCTAATGATATTCAGCCAATTTGCGGACTATTTTTGGACTTGTGTGAATTTTTGCTTGTATTTCATCTCCCTCACATTCACACCACACTTTAAGATCTCAGTGAAAATGCAATAACAAAATTTGTTATTTAAACACTATTTTATCTCATATTTTGAAATATTTCTTGGTGTAATTTGTTTTCTGTGTTTATAATGTCCTCATCTAAAAAAATTTACAAGGCACCACCCCTGGAGAAAACGCCCTTTTTTATGGTGCAGGATGTTCACCAAGGTTAGTAGTTGACCTTAGTGAACATCTCAATATACCTAGGGTACATTTACATGACAACAATGTAGTGTTTGTGTTTTTGAAAAGTTTTGCGTACAGACGGATCTGTGAAAATGATTAAAAGCACTGTATTATTCATGCCAGGCCAGTAGTTGGCGATGTCACGTTGTAAAGAAACACTATGCACCTATAGACTGAACACATGCGCATGACTTCCACGTTTTCATGTTTGGGTTTTTGTAGTTTACATGGAGATGATGTAAGGGTATCATTTTCAAAAAACTTGCACTTTGAATCCCATTTTCAAAAGCTTGCGTTTTCAGGCCCCAAAAACGCAGTTGTCGTGTAAATAAATGACCAAAATGCATAAAAAGTTTTCAGTTTTTAGTTAGGCCGTGTAAACGGCCCCTCAGTGATTACCAATCAGAAGCCAGGATTTGTTTTAATATATATAAACTAGTAAAGTGAAATCCCTATTCCACTATTCATTCTAGTGCTATTCCAGATGGAGGTCATAGGAACGAAACATTGCTGAAATGTTCCTGATTTCTCTTTGCTAATTTATATCGGGTTTTAATTATTGCCTTTGTCCTACGTGTATAGGTATAAATATAGAGTCAAATAAAATATTCATAAAAAAATCATATTTTAACTGCTAAGAAACACTACGCGCCTATAGACTGAACGCATGCGCATGACTTCCACGTTTTCACATGTTTGCGTTTTTGTAGTTTACATGGAGATGATGATGATGGTATCATTTTCAAAAAACTTTGAATCCCGTTTTCAGACGCTTGCATTTGTAAATGAATGACCAAAACACATAAGTTTTCTGTTTTTAGGTGTTGTGTAAACGGCCCCTTAGTGATGACCAATCAGAAGCCAAGATTTGTTTTAATTTATTTTATTGTCTATTGTCTATTTTATTGTCTCTATTATTAGTTTATTTTATAATATTGCTGTATCCTGTGTATTTTGGTGAGTAATTCATGTACTTGTAAAAAATATACAAAATATATGAAGGAATATGTGTGTGTGTCTGTGTGTGTGTGTATATATATATATATATATATATATATATATATATATATATATATATATATATATATGTAGCGTGTAAAGAGAAATCCCACACACTATTCCAACAAAAATTGTCAGTTTATTCAGCAATGTTTCAGTCTCGGACCTTCATGTCTGATGGAGGTCATGGGACCAAAACTTTGCTGAAATGTTGCTGATTTCTCTTTACTAATTTTTATTGGGTTTTAATTATTGCCATATAAATATAGAGTAAAATAAAATATTTATACAAATGTCATATTTTAACTGCTACTTACAGTCCTTGAATTTAACTACACTTCCCAAAGTACTGATATTTATTGCAGTAATATTGTGTCCGGCTAATTTAATTATCTTCACTGAAAGAAAACTTGTTTATCTTTCAACAGAAGAAGAGGAACATTTAGGTTTTGGCATGCTTAGATCGGTGAAGTTAAGTAACAATTTCTGCTTCGCTGATGACATTTGACTTGAATTGCTCATATGTTCAAGTTAAGGTGATTTTAATTCAAAATCTTCTGGAGGGGCTGTTCTCACTGTGGATGCAGGTCGTCAAACAAACAAAGCACAAATGAGATCATTTTCTCTCATTTCTCATTTGAAGGACATGACACAGTACAAGGCGAGAGATGTGTGGCGTAGATGAAATTGCAACTTCCTGTTAAGAAAGGGCCTTAACGCAAAGCTGAAGGGGAGAGTGTCTCTGGCACTGCTCTGCTGTCTCTAGACCCTAAAAACATCTTAAGGATTTTTTTGAAGGTGAACACTCACCAGCAACAGGACCGACTGATTAGACGCATAAGAACACGTAAGATTAAATGAAAACAGAGCAAGAGATGCCAGAAAGCCATTACGCATTCTGATGGTTAACCCAGATCTGTGTCTGTTTCAAATAGGACATATGGTGTCTTAGAAGAGGCGTTTGAACCCTTGGATATGGCGAGATTTTTTGCACTAGGACCCTTGGTATTGGTCCTATGCTTGGTCTTATGTAAGTACAAAACTTTATAGGTTTTTTTTATAGATAGAAAGATTTTTTGACACAGGATATTTTTATGTTTTTATGGTAACTAATTTTGTGAATTAATGATGTAGATTGATTCATAGTTTGGTCCAGTTTCTGTGTTGTGTAACATCGCATCATTCAGTTCATTGAAACTTATTTACCATCACTAGTTATCAGTTTAAGTACTGAATTTAAGATGAATGAGTGTGTCCATAAATCTTGACGGACGTCAATGATGATCAAATCTTAGTGTGTACATTCAGGACAAACAATTTTACGGCCTGAGCCCTCAATTTATTTGAAGTATTTTATCTGTAATTATTGGCAGTATTATTATTTTACTGAGAATCGCCATCATCGTTGACTGAGAAGAAGGGGAATTCTCTTTATCCTGCCAAAGTGAGAAGTTGTTGCTTTGTAAAGCATCAGAGTGAAGGCGAAATGTTGCAAAAGAGCGCTTTGCAAAACATTTAACTTGATCTTTCAAAAGGGTCTGTGGCAGGACTCTTGCGAGGTGTGTTGGGTTCTAGATTGTGTTACCTGGTAAAGGAGCTGTCAAAGATCAGGTTGCTTTGGGTGTGTCCCCTTAAACTTGCTTGAGGTTCTGCTAGATTTGACCGGTGCTGAGGCCGAGCTGACAGTCAATATTTCCTGCTTTCATCTGCCACATTTTGATGGGGGTTGTTGACAATCTATTTGTTATTTTATAGAGTTCTGTTCTGCTGTCTTAAAAGTAAAGGCTCTTGAGTTGTTCTTGTGAAGAACATTTTTGACATTCTTGAGTTGAGTTCTTTGGAATTATTTCTGGGGAAATTGCATCAGCCTGTAAAACCCTTTTTGGTTGCAACTGAAACTTGTTTTTTTTTTTTTTTTTTTTTGCACATTTAGTAAAATTATGTAATAATATAATACAATATAATATATGTACATTTTATCATTTTAAATAATAATTTTTTAATCATGTATTTTCATTAATGTAATTTACTAAGCAAATTCCTGTCCTTAATATAATATAATAATTATAATAATATAAATAAATAGGTTTTCATAGCAAATTACATTTTATTAAAAACATTATTTAAAAATAATGTACATTTTAGAATTTTATATAATATATTTGTTTAATATTTTAATATTCTTATGCGTTGTTTAGCCTTATTATTTAATTTAATGTAATATTAAGATAACAAGGATAGAAACTTTCCTTAGTAAATTTTACACTTTATCGAAAATTGTATTATATTATATTTTTATCTGACGCTCTTTTGGATGTCACATTGCACGATGCTCTTGAACATGATGTCTTGCTGCACATGCCTTTGACCACTTCCTCGTTCCATTTTGAGCCGGTTTCTATGCCTCGTAATTTGCCGGCTAAAATGGTGCTCGTGAGAGTTACTGAAGATGTGCCGTGAGCCGTGTATAATCTAAATATCTTTTGACTATATATAAAAATGCTGTGGGTTGAGACTGTATGAGAATCCTTGTGACTGCACTGTACATGCAAATCACATAGAAAAGGAAGCCAAAGATCGAAAGATGGGCCTATGAGTGAGACTGAGGCCTAAGAGTCAATGCTCAGGGGAATATTCATGAAATCAGTATATGATGCTGCTTTACAGGCTTATTTGGATGCTGTCTTTAATTGTTAAAGGGTTAGCTCATCTGAAAATGAAAATTCTGTCATTTTATACTCACTCCCATGTCGTTCCAAACATGTGTGACATTCTTTCTTCTGCTTTCTGTGGAACGCAAAAGAAGATATTTAGCTGAATGTTGACGCTGCACCTTTCCATACATTGAAAGTTAATTGTGACCAAAGGCTGTTAAGTATCAAAATGACTAAATACATCATAAAAGTAGTTCATACTGCTATATTCCGAGTATTCTGAAGTCAGACAATAGTTTTTTGTGAGGAACAGACCGAAATTTAAGTCTTAAAAAAACTAAATCTGCATACAAATGTGTCAAGGCATGGAATATACTACATGTGTCACATTGACTATGTTAAATTGACTTTTACTGCTTTTTTGTCATTTGTGGAGCTTGACAGTTCATGGCATTCAGCATCATGAATATCCAATATCATCAATATCATTTTGTGGTCCGCAAACCATAATTTTTACATCAGAATTGCTCATATAGCTTCTTAACATGTCCAATTTCTATAGCTTCCATGCCTATTTACACTTAATCATCAAAACCCAATTTTCATATATTGTTAGATTTTTGTAACAAGCTGAGTTTTGTTGTACATAAAAGCATTGAATTAGTGTTGACTTCATGTCTGCATGTCATGAATGAGGCCGTATAGACTGTACATATACTTGAACTCTGCGGTAACTAGGCAATTGTCACATTGTGTTGACCAAATGCGCCACCTGCATTATTTTTGATTGTGGGCGGTTGCCTGGCTTCATTTGTCAGAAGAGTAAATTGGCACAGTTTTTTACAAACCAACAATTATCCAGTAAACGAGTATTTGCTTGAATTCAAGTGTAAATATAATATCATAGGTAGAAAGATGTATGGTTTTTAACCAGTATGTTTCTTTAATTCACTCTCAAAATATCTTCAAAATCTTATAAGATGAGAGATACATGTCGCAACTTTGGTGTTAAAGTTATTTTGTGATTTTTAACTAGCATACAACTTAAGTCTGATATGTCTGATATGTAACTAGTAAGGACTTTAATGGCATGTCCTTCAGCTTAATGGCCTTTAAATAGTTTTAACCAATTCTACCAAAAAAAAAAAAAAAAAGAAGATAAACTTAAGTAAAATGAATAATAATACACTTACTGCCTTATATTTTTAAATAGTAGTGGTGCCTGCAGTTTAAACTTTTGCAATTTATTGTAAAAGGCCAAAACGATGAAACACAACTGAAAAAACATCTTCTACAGTGTTGATGAAACGAATTTGAAAGGAATTATTTGAACATTTATAGACTAATCGTGAAGATTATTGGGCCTAATAATAATTGTTTTAAAACCAATGCGTAATATGATATTCGACCATTATTACTGAATATAGTTGATAAACAGTACTGTGCAAAAGTCTTAGGCCACCAGAAGCTTTGTTGTTTTAATAACCATCCATATTTATTTTTCAGTCTCTTTATTATGATACAAACATAAATACAGGAAATATGTACACAAAATGTAAAAAAAAAAATGCAGAACAAAATGGCTTCTTTAAGCAAAAATCAGTATTTAGTGTGACTTCCTGGACTGCTTCCAGTTTCTCAAAGAAGAAACTCTGAGAAACTTCTCATCAGATTTTTAAAGGTTTTCTTGGCCTTCCAGTCCTTTTCCTTTCCATGTAGGTTTAAAAGAGCTGGTTCCTGCTATTGCTCAAGTGTAAGGGGAGGTCACTAAATACTTACTACATTCAAATGTATTCTGATTATATTCTAATAAAGAGACTTAATTATAATTATATATGGTCATTATATCATGGCTAAAACAACATCTAATGGTGGCCTAAGAATTTTGCACAGTAATGTACATTGTTTTAAAAGTCCATGTTTGTGGATATAGTGCAGTTTGGAGGTTTAGATAATACTTTAAATAACTTGCAGAAGATTTAGGTTTATGCAAACTTCACTACTGTCACTGTGGTCTGTTTGACAAGGCAGTAAAATTAAAATATAATATTTTTTAAAAGAATCCTCTAAAATGAGACATACGAAACAGGCAATTTAAAGTCATTATTCTCATGCTGTCATGTTCCATGTAATGGGTGGACCTGCTAAAACAGCCACGCTCAGAATGCACGCACCTCAAGTTGTGAACCAAGTCGAGCAAAACCACATCCGGCAAAGAAAATAAATGAAAAAGTACTGCTTGCTCTGACACTTGAGTTAAAATGCCAGTTACTAAAAGTTAAGGTAAGATTAAGACATTTTCAGAATGCTAAAAATAAGACACATAAGGGTTAAAAATCACCAGATTTGACATTGCATTAGGTGAATGCATTGATTATTAATGAAACTGCACTACATACTTAGTTGACTTACATATGATGTAGTCAAAGCTCTCATGTAAACGATAACGAATTGCATAGATATAATTTGCATATCTATAGATATCTTATTATCTACCCCCCACTCTCAGAAGTTTTTCTGACCCCTCCCCCTTCAGGCACACGCTCAGTATATGAGTGACACAACCATACGCTGGCGAACAGAAGAAAAAAGAAAGCAAAAAGTGCCTGAGCCTTGAGAACGGGGGAAGGGTTTTGTCAAGCTACAGGAAGCTGTGGTTGAGAAACTGAAATTGTTTGTATGCGCTCTTCGTTTCCATGGCAGCCAGGTCGCGCCACATACAGACCACTGCTAGTAACTCCCTTCCCTTTTTCTGACCAAAGCCAATGGTTTTACAAGGAGACTGTGTTTCACTTGGGTTTCAAAGGAATTGAACTGCTGAATATACTGTGTGAGTGTTTTGGTTTGCGATAGTTGACTTGTTTCTAAATGAAACCGCTTTTCAGTTGTCAGTGAACTTTTTCTCATTTTTTTGTTTGGTTACACTTCTTTTTGATGGTCCCCTTTAGACATTCTCTGTTAAATATAAGTAATGTTGCACCTAGAAGTCACCTAACTCTTATTAGAGTTTTAGTAGACTGTTAGGCGTTAGGGTTAGCAGAATAAAGTTGACATGTACTTGCATAGTTACTTATAGTCGGTAGAACGTGTGTTGGGGAGCATCAAAATAAAGTGTAACCATTTGTTTTTTCTAAATGATTTGTACAAGCTGTCAAATGCAGTCTGCTTTGGTAAATAATTTTTTAAAAAAAATCCAGTTTTAGAGAACAAATTTCTACAAATGCCCTACACCATCCAGGAATCATTTTCTAAAATAAGTTTTTTTTTTTTGTTGTTGTTGTTTTTGTATGTTTCAAATATTGTGCTGTTTCTAGTGAAAACTGAGATTGGCTTCTTCTTCTACCTTTCAGCATATAAGATATTGGCTTCGTCAACCAAGGTCTAATTAGAAAATGTGCAGCTTGCTAGAGAAAATTGCTTCTTTGGTCTTAAATATAAATTTGTAGTGTTTGTATTTATATCCTGTAGTTGACTATCTAAAATGAACTTGCTTTTTCCTTCAGCCACAGGCCCCTTACCCACACACATGAATGACGATGGTAATGATTACCCCTTTTGTGACATTATGTGATGTTTCATATCTTTTATTGTTGACCTTGACAGCCATGCACCAAATTAAACTTTATTGTATTGTGGTGCAAATTCTTTTCTCATTTAAAATGGCTAATGCTAAAGCTAATACAATAGTTAATTAGTTTGATATTGGCTTCTATTCTCCTACCTTTTATCATGCAAGCTCTTCATAAATAGAGATTTAATTTGAAAGTGTACGGCTCGCTAGAAAAAGCTTCTTTGACCTTTTGTGTAGGTTTGTAGTTTTAGAGTGTTTGTAGTTCTTTCCTGTAGTTGACGATCTCAAATGAACTTGCTTTTCCCTTTAGCCACAAGCCCCTCACCCGCACACATGGCTCAAGTCTCAGAACCAGGAGCAAAAGGTAATATCATCGCCTTTTGACATGCTCTCTTGCAGTCAGTGATGAGTTAGTATGGACTAGATGATGAAAAGAAAATTACAAATTTAAAATCTCCTTTAACACACATGTGGCAAGTTCTCAGATTTAGACATTTGTAAGATTTGTATCAATTGAGATTTAATTTGAAAGTGTTCGGTTTGCTAAAAGCTTCTTTGACCTTTTGTGTAGGTTTGTAGTTTCAGAGTGTTTGTAGTTCTTTCCTGTAGTCGACTATCTCAAATGAACTTGATTTTTCCTTTAGCCACAGGCTCCTCACATGCACACACGAGTAAAGATTGTAATGATTACCCCTTTTGTGACATTATGTGATGTTTCATATCTTTTATTGTTGACCTTGACAGCCATGCACCAAATTAAACTTTATTGTATTGTGGTGCAAATTCTTTTCTCATTTAAAATGGCTAATGCTAAAGCTAATACAATAGTTAATTAATTTGATATTGGCTTCTATTCTCCTACCTTTTATCATGCAAGCTCTTCATAAATAGAGATTTAATTTGAAAGTGTACGGCTCGCTAGAAAAAGCTTCTTTGACCTTTTGTGTAGGTTTGTAGTTTTACAGTGTTTGTAGTTCTTTCCTCTAGTTTCTCAAATGTTGCTTTTTCCTTTAGCCGCAGGCCTCTTACCCGCACACACGACTTCTCAGAACCAGGAGAAGAAGGTTATTCATCTCCCTTGTGCTCTCTCAGTCAGTGATGATTAAGGATGTACAACATGATAAAAAAGAAAATAAAATCTCTTTACAACATGTGGCAAGTTCTCAGATTTAGATTTTAAGATATTTATTAATAGAGATTTAGTTTGAAAGTGTAGCTTGCTAGAAGCTTCTTTGTCCTTTTGTGTAGGTTTGTAGTTTTACAGTGTTTGTAGTTCTTTCCTGTAGTTGACAAAATGCTTGATTTTTCCTTTAGCCGCAGGCCTCTTACCCGCACACATGGCTCAAGTCTCAGAACCAGGAGCAAAAGGTAATATCATCGCCTTTTGACATGCTCTCTTGCAGTCAGTGATGAGTTAAAGTATGGACTAGATGATGAAAAGAAAATTACAAATTTAAAATCTCCTTTAACACACATGTGGCAAGTTCTCAGATTTAGACATTTGTAAGATATTGTATCAATAGAGATTTAATTTGAAAGTGTTCGGCTTTGCTAGAAAAAGCTTCTTTGACATTTTGTGTTGGTTTGTAGTTTTAGAGTGTTTGTAATTCATTTCCTGTAGTCGACTATCTTAAATGAACTTGCTTTTTCCTTTAGCCACAGGCCCCTCACATGCACACATGAGTAAAGAATTGATAATGATTACCCCTTTTGTGACATTATGTGACATTTCATATCTTTTATTGTTGACCTTGATGGCCAGTGCACTAAATTAAACGTTTATTGTATTGTGGTGCAAATTCTTCTCTCATTTAAAATGGCTAATGCTAAAGCTAATACAGTAGTTAATTAATTTGATATTGGCTTCTATACTCCTAACTTTTATCATGCAAGCTCTTCATAAATAGAGATTTAATTTGAAAGTGTACGGCTTGCTAGAAAAAGCTTCTTTGACCTTTTGTGTAGGTTTGTAGTTTTAGAGTGTTTGTAGTTCTTTCCTGTAGTTGACGATCTCAAATGAACTTGCTTTTCCCTTTAGCCACAAGCCCCTCACCCGCACACATGGCTCAAGTCTCAGAACCAGGAGCAAAAGGTAATATCATCGCCTTTTGACATGCTCTCTTGCAGTCAATGATGAGTTAGTATGGACTAGGGGTGTCCAAACTACGGCCCGCGGATGAATTTTAAGCGGCCCGCAGCTTGTCTATTAAAATATATTATGTGTGGCCCGCATGTGGCCCGCCATGCATTATTTACAAATCGTGCAGTTTCACAATGTCAACACAAGGCGGCAGTACTAGATTTTATGCAAGGGAAACATTAACGCACCAAAAGCGGAACGAAATAGAGCTGCTTGTGCGCACCGCGCGACTCACAAGCTCACAAATGTGTTTACTTGCTGAGCGTCTCGAGACCACCAAACAGCTGGTGAGAAGTGTTCAAGTTCGGCGTAGAGGTCTCAGGTACAAGCAAATCTCTCTGTGATCTGACAGTTTAAAGCCAGTTGAAACAGCGCTGACTATCAACAACACTAACGTGCAAATCAGGAGAAACATTGAGCCGATCCAGTTAGAATACTTTTAAACCAACAATTCACCATGGATTTACTGTGGTAACACTAACTGTAACCATGGTATATTGCCAGAAATTTAAGTTAATATCTTATTTTATTTAATTTTTAATGTAGACTTGTATTAAATGCCAATAAGGCCATATTACAGACTATTTATGTCATAAACTTGCAGTTTTGCATTCGTATTTATATTAAATGTGTTTATAGACTAAATACCTTAAAGCCTTTCTACATATAGAAACAATATTTTTACTTTTTACCATGTAGTTAAGTGCCATGTGTGGTTTTACCTATGGTGATCTAATTAGAGTACTTTTAATTTAAATAAGAATAGAGTTCTAACTCAGTAATAACATTTAAATTTCACCCTTTAAAAACGAGGTTAAGTTTTATAGATATAGTTTATGTATTAAATTTGCATATGTGTCCTATCTCAAAGTACTCTACTGTCAGCTCAAGCTTTTGTCAAATCTGTTATGATTTCAAGAAACAAAACATATAGGCCTAAAGAAATTTTTATATATATATATATATATATATATATATATATATATATACCGGCCCCCAGATGTGTCCACGACATCGAATCTGGCCCCCTTTTAAAAAAGTTTGGACACCCCTGGACTAGATGATGAAAAGAAAATTACAAATTTAAAATCTCCTTTAACACACATGTGGCAAGTTCTCAGATTTAGACATTTGTAAGATATTTATCACTAGAGATTTAATTTGAAAGTGTACAGCTTGCTTAAAGCTTCTTTGACCTTTTGTGTAGGTTTGTAGTTTTACAGTGTTTGTAGTTCTTCATGTGGTCGAGTCAGTGACAAGTAAGCTTGCTGAATAAAAGTATTAATTTCTTTAATTCCAGAAAGAAAAAGAAAAAAACTCATACTTACCCCATGCTTTTAAAGGGTAGTGATAATGTTGCAAAAGCTTTCTATTTCAGATAAATGCTGTTCTTTTGAACTTTATATTCATCAAATTATCCTGAGAAGAAATTGTACACAACTGTTTTCAACATTGATAATAATAATAAATGTTTCTTTGAGCAGAAAATCAGCATATTAGAATGATTTCTGAAAGATCATGTGACACTGAAGACTGGAGTAATGATGTTGAAAATTCAGCTTTACCAAAACAGAAATAAACTGCATTTTAAAATATATTCAAATATAAAACAGTTATTTTAAATTGTAAAAATATTTCACAATATTACTGTTTTTGCTGTATTTTGGATCAAATAAATGAACCCTTGTTGGGCAGTAGAGACTTCCTTTAAAACATACAAAAATCTAATAAATTTGGCCTCCACTATATCTTTAAAATAATATATTTTTATTAATATATGTATTATATTTCAAAAACATTTAGAAGATAAAAATAATTTTTACACATTCATATGTAAATATTACATTTTTAATGAATATCAAACCGTTTTTCCACTTTTGCTTTCTGTATCTTTTATTGTTGACATTGAAGGTTGTTACAGCAGTTTCTTTCAGTTTTTCCCCTCTGTTTGGCCTCAAATCTCTCATTTTGAAATGTTGGCCACAGACACAGGTTTTTCAGATTTTCCTTTGCAGCATTCTCTCCGTATTTACAATTCTTTGCAGCCTTTAGCCACGGCCTGCAACTCTCTGGATCCTTCACTGGAACCGAAAGCAACTTACTCTAGCTAAATGTTTACACTTTGAATTCTTGCTCCTGGGAGCAATATAAGTCGACACAACTATGACTAAAAGTTTGCTAAGAAGTATTTCCTACTAAAGCAAAGCAGTATTTGACTCCGGTCAAGCGTTCCCATAGCAGACTGGTGGAATTGGCCTTGGATGGCAACATGCCCAGTGCAAAAGGGAAGATAACAGCCTTTTTGATTTCAAATTTTTTTGCTCACCTTTCTACTGAAGAGGCAAGTTTTATTGAAAGCCCATTTAGCCAGCTGTGAAGTACCCCTTTAATAAATATACACTATCATTCAAAAGTTTGGGACCAAGGAATGGCATCCTTGCTGAATGAAAGTATCTTTCTGGTTCAATAAACTGGTAATAAAAAATAAAATGATAATAATAAAAAAATGTATTGTACTCATTTCTGTAATTTAGCTTGTTGTGATTTGTACTGCATTCCGTTTATTAATCATGTGGAAAATGTGTCAACTTTATTCATTAAATATTCATAGACTTTCATAGGATCCAGTTTAAATTAATATGATTATGTCAAATAGGTTCTGCTAAATCCATCCGAACAATACTCACGCAATCCCACTCCTGTCCCTCCAAACCCACCTAACGCCTGCAGGTAACCATGACAACACCATCACTACAGCAGACACTTACTTTCACTCATGACCTCTTTACTTTCACTTTCACTCATGACCTCTGACCTCCATCCTTCTATCGCGCTGCATTGCAATCTCACCACCACTGTGTCCTTTAAACTCTCGTCACCATTGTGGTTTACAGTAACTGCAGTTATGAATTAGTGTTATAGGCAATGTTAAATTTTTATAACATTGCTAGTCTAAATAAATTGGACTTTTTTCCTCATGTGAAGTCTAAGACATGAATTATATGTAAATAGTACTGCTAACAGATGTGTTGGTAAGGTAATGTGGGTAAGTAGCTGCACATCATGCAGTAGTTTCAGTTCAATCACCCTTTGATTCCTAGAAATAATTAAATTAAACAATTAAAAGTTCAGTTGCATAATGTGATTCTGATTCAGTTAATTAATAAAGTTTCATCTCACACTTTCCACAGGTTCAGCAAAAGGTATGTGTCACTCTTTACCCATGCTATTTCTCTTATGCTGATGATGCTTCCAGTTAATTATAGCTATTAGGTGTGTGTGTGTGGGGAGGGGGGGTGGTTGGGTGTAATGGTACAGGTATTCATCCCCAAACTGTACGGTATGAACCTCCTGGTTCAGTTCATGCAGTTAGATGACGAATACAGTAAGTCACAGGCGATCCACACTACAAACCAGAAGGCGGTGTGCACGGTAATGCGTTGTAGCCTAACCAATTTTAACCAGCATTAACCACCAATAATCGCAATAAGCTCAGTGTTTTGTTACTTTCGATAAGAAGCAATGGGTACTTTTTAAAAATCTGCCAATTTCATCAAGAAATTCAAACAGTAAATGCTGTTTTGAGACACTTTTTGATGTGGGGTATAGGCGCCTCGGTTCAAACTGCAGCACAGACACGAGTGAACACGATCATCTCTTCCTCTTCACTACTAATTACAGAATGAACATGAATGAACATCTATACACAGGTATGTTGAAAGATACAGTACAACTTACCGAAACGTATATCGTGTAATCGCTCAACCAGTGTTTCAACCGCGGAAAGACGTCAGTAAAACAGCTTGTAAACAATGTCACACATTTACCTCAGAAAAGCCATTCTGTGTCCACTGTTGTTCGCTAGAGAAATGAACTCTTTAAAATATGCAATATATTCACCTCTATATTAATTAGATTTTATTTAACCTTTTAGTGATGCCTTAATTATTTAATGTATGTTTAAATAAATCCGTCATGAAAACAAGTTGACAGCCACTGTGCAAATGAATATATTTCAACAATGAATTGGAGAAACATAATTTTATAATTAGATATAGAAGTTAATGCAAAAACTGCTGCAATTTACATGTTTACAATTTTATTTATTATTATTATTTGAGTGTTGATGATTATGTCTAAAAAATAAATAGCAACTGAATTTAGTAGTATGAACTCTGTTGTTAATTGTAACCTTTAATATTATAGCAATGTGCAAGTAAGGGCTCACAATATAGTTTACAGCATTAGTATAATTGGATGAATTTAAATACAGAGTTTGTTCAGCAAACCACTGTTTAATAATAATAATAAAAATAATAATAATAAAGTTTAGTTTCTCACCCAGCTGTACCAAACCCATACCGAGACTTCAAAACCGAGGTACATACCGAACCGTCATTTTTATGTACCGTTACACCCCTTGGTGTGGGTGTGTGTCTGTATGTGAGAGAGAGTGTACAATAAAGGTTTGCCAGTTTTTCTTTTAAATAAGCTATACTCTTGGGAAATAGAAAAATACATTTGTGAGAACTTGAAATGCTTAAGATATATTTTCATGGTGTCAATCCATCATTACAGACAATCAGTCAATCTCCTCCACTCTCATCTCTACATCAAACCCACCTGCACCTGCCACAGAAGGTAAAGCTGACATCACATCATCAAACTCAGATTCCTGCATATTATTATTCTCTCACTCACAATCTCTCACTCTCTGACCTCCATCTTCCCATCATGCCATGCTACAAGCACACCATCACTGAGCAAAAGTTCTTATTTATTTTTTAGACATTCATTTATTTATTTGTTTGTTTGTTTGTCCCAAGCAAGTCCTTTTAAGCCATACCACTCTTCACATTTACGATCAGGCAATATTGTAAATAATATTAAAAATTATTTTTATTTATCATAAAGAAATCCAGATCCTGTGCTCAAACAACCCTAAATCCAAGAGATCCAGTTTAAAGCACATATGGCAAGTTCTTAGAAACCAAAAAAATACCAAATACAAAAAAAAAACTCTAAAAATATGGTATAGCCTTCAAATAAATAAAATAAATTTGACTATTTATTACTACATTTACATGCCCCTATTATGCTTTTTTGAATATTACTTTTGATGCAGCATGTAATCTAATTGTGAATGTAAAATGTCTGCAATGTTCCAAAGCTCAAAGTGCACAACAAATAAAGTTATTTTCTCCTAAATGAAAGAACCGATTAAGTACTGCCTAAAACGAGTCATCAGTAATTCCAGTCTTACTTCTCGAACCTACATTTGTAGCAGATTTGCATAATGCCACCTATGATCTTCATAAGCTGCTCCAAACGTCTCCTTTGACCCTCAAACACTGTAGTTGTATCTGAGGCCTGGAAGAGTTGTGTTTGTGTTGTCGACATGTCGAGAAGGTGCTGTGAAAACAAATTCACTTTGCGTGTGCTTCCGAAGGATGAGGACTCGAATTGATTCAGTAAAACCGATTCCACGGTTACTGTTCATATCGCTGAGCTGAGGAAGATCCGGAGCTGAAATAGGCCTTATTCAGGGTAGGCCCCATATTGAATTTAAAGGGTTAGTTCACGCAAAAATGAAAATTCTGTCATTTATTACTTACCCTCATGTCGTTCTACACCCGTAAGACCTTCGTTAATCTTCGGAACACAAATTAAGATATCTTTGTTGAAATCCGATGGCTCCGTGAGGCCTCCATAGGGAGCAATGACATTTCCTCTCTCAAGATCCATTAATGTACTAAAAACATATTTAAATCAGTTCATGTGAGTACAGTGGTTCAATATTAATATTATAAAGCGACAAGAATATTTTTGGTGCGCCAAAAAAAACAAAATAACGACTTATTTAGTGATGGCCGATTATAAAACAATACTTCAGGAAGCATCGGAGCACAGATGAATCAGTGTATCGAATCTGCTGTTCGGAGCGTCAAAGTCAGGTGATTTCAGCCGTTGGCGGTTTGACATGCGATCTGAATCATGATTCGACACGCTGATTCATTATGCTCCAAATCTTCCTGAAGCAGTGTTTTGAAATCGGCCATCACTATATAAGTCATTATTTTGTTTTTTGGCGCACCAAAAATATTCTTGTTGCTTTATAATATTAATATTGAACCACTGTACTCATATGAACTGATTTAAATATGTTTTTAGTACATTAATGGATCTTGAGAGAGGAAGTACCTTTACCGTCTATGCAGGCCTCACTGAGCCATCGGATTTCAACTAAAATATCTTAATTTGTGTTCTGATGATGATCGAAGGTCTTACGGGTGTGGAACGGCATGAGAGTGAATAATAAATGACAGAATTTTCATTTTTGGGTGAACTAACCCTTTAACAGGATGAAAAAAAAGGCCGTGAGGGATTGTCAGTATGTCATTAAACAACAGTACAATCCATTTAACACACTGTACTTCAGTAACCTCATTTTCATTCCTGTCAAAACGTAAATATGGCGCTACCCTGACTAAGGTCTATTCAGAAATGGTAATGGGCGTTTTGTTTCTGACCATAGACTTTAAAATAGATGGACGATGTGTCTTCTCTTCCCTTCACTGTTAGAAAAATGAAGCCAAAATGTCCCAAAAATTGGAGTTCACATCTGCTAATGCTAATGATGTAATTTGGAGCCAGAGTCTGCAGTGATCTTGAGGTGGAGCCGCAGTATGAAGGTCCCCCCCAAGCACAGACATTGCACACCGTTTTCACAGCATCAGATAACTAAAAAAAAACAAACATTGGATAAGCGAACACTTGAACGCAATTCAGCGTGATAAGAACTACCTAAAAAAATTACATGGAGAGGGTGGGGTTTACGAAGTATACTGCAGTCAACCACCAGGGGGCGATCGAAACATTTTGGCCTGTTTAAAACACTTTGAGAAGAGAGGTGATGCTGCAGTGTACATAATGAGAAACGTAGTGTTTATTTTCTTTCTTTTTTTGTTTTTTTTTTACCTTGGATGCATGTAAACCTATTGTAGAAGACCTTAAAAACAAAGTTAGGAACATTTTAAAACACCATAATAAAAATGTTTGTGAAAACATTTCCATCATAGAAAAGTTGTATTCAAGATTTTTTTATTATTATTATTATTATTATTATTCCCATTAGAAATTCTTAAGCATAATTTCTCTTATATCTATACATTCCTCTGTGTAATAGTGCTTTTCATTGATGGATTATATGTCTGAAAAAAAAAAACATTGCAAAATGCAGCTTGCCTTATAAATTTTTAAAAAGCATGAGAAAACACTTCCCATTGGCATAAAAGCTGTTTACTCTCTTGATTCTCAGTGTGCATAATATAATTCTTATGATGTTAATTAATAAGGTTTTATTTTGCACTTTCAACAGAATCAACACGGAACAATAACGGTAAGTGTCACTTTATGCCTGTTATGCTGATACTGATGTCTGATTTGAACTTGTGGGTCAGAAATAAATATATATATATATATATATATATATGATATGCTTTCATATTCTTTCATGGTGTCAATCCATCATTACAGTCACTCAGTCAACCTCCACTCTCATCTCTACATCAAACCCACCTGCACCTGCCACAGAAGGTAAAGCTGACCTCACATCATCAAACTCACACTCCTGCATTATTATTATTCTCTCACTCACAATCTCTCACTCTCTGACCTCCATCTTCCCATCATGCCATGCTACAAGCACACCATCACTGAGCAAGAGGTGTTATTTATTTATTTATTACTTTGAGACCCAAGCAAACCCATTTAGGCTACGCAGGCTCCTACAATATATTAATATTAATCATTTATTTTTGTTTACCAAAATTCCAGTTCATTTGTTAAATAAGCATTTGTTTATCCATTCATTCATTACCACAATATAATATGATTTTGATAGAACCAAAATCTGTCCTGGGAACATTCCCGCACTCATCAACAGTTTAGCAACACAGTCTGCATCTACAAGTAGCCTTACAGGTTACATGTAGGTGAATATAGGTGGTCTTCTCCTCTTTTTTTTTTTTTTTTTTTTTTTTTTTTTAAATTACTTTCCTGCTGTAAATGTTTTATAGTCAGTCACAAGTAAGATTTTTCAAGGTGATGAAAGCAGAAACCTTATTAAAATCTAGTTTTAAAATCTTATTTTGAAGGTAAAAATATTTGTATACATTTTTTTTAAATATTAAAAAATATATCATGGATATCTTTTTATAGTACCTTTTATTGTTGACATGCAAACCATGATGGTGTTTTTGTGCAAAAACCCTAGTACAATATTTAATGTTAAATATAATTTAAATAAAATTCAGCTCTTATTAATATTTAAATATTTCATTCATATTTATATTTAATTATTTCATATTATATTTCATTTTTTTATTCATCTCTCTACATAAATGTAACATTATTTGATCAAATGATCAATATCATAAAGGGACCAGTTCTACACTGAAACCGACTCTGACAGTCTTACCCTCACTCACCCCCTCACAACAACACGACACAGGTAACAGTGCATTTAACATTAAATATAATGTTTTTTTTCATATCTGTAAAATATTTTAAGATAAACATTTCATTTGATCAAATGATCATCATGAAGGGACCAATTCTACACTGAAAACGAATCTCACATCAATCTCACCCGCACTCACCCCCTCACAACAACACAACACAAGTAATGTTTTTTTCCCCAATTTGTCAGTTTGACTTCAACCTGTCATGTAAATACATAAGCATTTTTTTGAGAGTATATATGGTTTTAAAAATTCCCGGTGACCGGATCTTTTTTTGAGACACAAATAAGAAATATGAATTACACAACTAGTCAAACAATACTGATGAAATTTTAAGGTTTTGCACGCATTTATATGTATCTACTGTTATAGATTATTGTTTTGCTGTTTGCTGACTTTTTTTTTTTTTTTTTTTTTACTTTTGATAATGTTTTGTCATGATTCTTGAGGTTTTTGTGTCAAGTGTCTACGTACAACCTTATAAAACTAATGCTGCCTTCATGAGCTTTCGGAAATGTCCTACTTCCCACTTCTGAAGTTGCGATTACGAGCTCGTCACATGCTTTGTTGTCAGGAAGAATAGGAATCCTGGAGGACACCAGGTTCATTCTTGCCTGTTTCTTGTGAAATAATATATTAAAGCCAAAATGTATTGAAGATATTGAATTTTAAATAAAATGTAGCATCCCATTTGACAAACATATAAAGATTCACCGCGCTATCTAGGCAGTCAGCTTGTTGACGTTTCAGTCAAATTCATGCTGTTTTCACTGTGTATAAATCATACAATATGCTTCAAATGGTTATTATATGTAGCTAAATATACACTACTTTAAGGAAAGGACAAAGCATTGTAGCTGTTGTGGGAAAAAAACTAATAGCAGTTAAAGCAGCAATCGTTCTCTCTTCCGCCCAACTTGGAAACTTGGGTATCAAAAATATCTCTTAGTTTCCCATTAGTAAATACACGTATGTCCAGTTTCCGACTAGGAAATGAGTATTTGCGATAATTCTGATAGAATGTGAACGCAGCATAAATCCCAGTTATGTTTGCTTTATATTTAATTTTTTATTTATAATATAAACATTTTATTTGATCAAATGATCATCATGAAGGGACCAGTTCTACACTGAAACAGACTCTGACAGTCTTACCCTCACTCACCCCCTCACAACAACACAACACAGGTAACAGTGCATTTAACATATTCGTATTTCATGTCTTTATTCATATCTGTAAAAAAAAGTATTTATAATATAAACATTTTATTTGATCAAATGATCAATATCATGAAGGGTCCAGTTCTACACTGAAACCGACTCTGACAGTCTTACCCTCACTCACCCCCTCGCAACAACATGACACAGGTAACTGTGGATTTAACATTAAATATAATGTTTTTTATTCATATCTGTAAAAAAGTCTTTATAATATAAACATTTTATTTGATCAAATGATCATCATGAAGGGGCCAGTTCTACACTGAAAATGGATCTCACATCAGTCTTACCCTCACTCACCCCATCGCAACAACACGACACAGGTAACAGTGCATTTAACATTAAATGTTTTTTTGTTCATATCTGTAAAAAAATTTTTTTATAAAATAAACATTTCATTTGATCAAATGATCAATATCATAAAGGGACTAGTTCTACACTGAAACAGACTCTGACAGTCTTACCCTCACTCACCCCCTCACAACAACACAACACAGGTAACAGTGCATTTAACATTAAATATAATGTTTTTTATTCATATCTGTAAAAAAAAGTATTTATATGATAAACATTTAATTTGATCAAATGATCAATATCATAAAGGGACCAGTTCTACACTGAAACAGACTCTGACAGTCTTACCCTCACTCACCCCATCGCAACAACACAACACAGGTAACAGTGCATTTAACATTAAATGTTTTTTGTTCATATCTGTAAAAATTTTTTTATAAAATAAACATTTAATTTGATCAAATGATCAATATCATAAAGGGACCAGTTCTACACTGAAACAGACTCTGACAGTCTTACCCTCACTCACCCCATCGCAACAACACAACACAGGTAACAGTGCATTTAACATTAAATGTTTTTTGTTCATATCTGTAAAAATTTTTTTATAAAATAAACATTTAATTTGATCAAATGATCAATATCATAAAGGGACCAGTTCTACACTGAAACAGACTCTGACAGTCTTACCCTCGCTCACCCCATCGCAACAACACAACACAGGTAACAGTGCATTTAACATTAAATGTTTTTTGTTCATATCTGTAAAAATTTTTTTTATAAAATAAACATTTAATTTGATCAAATGATCAATATCATAAAGGGACCAGTTCTACACTGAAACAGACTCTGACAGTCTTACCCTCACTCACCCCATCGCAACAACACAACACAGGTAACAGTGCATTTAACATTAAATGTTTTTTGTTCATATCTGTAAAAAAATTTTTTATAAAATAAACATTTCATTTGATCAAATGATCAATATCATAAAGGGACCAGTTCTACACTGAAACAGACTCTGACAGTCTTACCCTCACTCACCCCATCGCAACAACACAACACAGGTAACAGTGCATTTAACATTAAATATAATGTTTTTTATTCATATCTGTAAAAATTTTTTTATAAAATAAACATTTAATTTGATCAAATGATCAATATCATAAAGGGACCAGTTCTACACTGAAACAGACTCTGACAGTCTTACCCTCACTCACCCCCTCACAACAACACGACACAGGTAACAGTGCATTTAACATTAAATATAATGTTTTTTATTCATATCTTTAAAAAAAAAGAAAAAAGTATTTATCCACCTTTTTCTTAATGATCATACTGCAATTTAAATTATGGGATGTACTTCTGATTATGGGAAGTTCCACTTAAAAAGACTGAAACAAATAATTTCAAAGCATAAGGTTGCACTACAAATAATCTGTATCTTTCAGTTTTTGACTGAATGAGCTGTAAAAACAAACTTGAGAAAACATACGCGTTAGGTCCAACCCGCTCACAGCAATTGGTACGTATTTTACGAGTTGCCAAATTCGGCTAATATGTAAATACGTACGCTTTAGCAAAAAATGTACGAATGATGTCATACGAATTTGTACGTTTTTTGCTAAAGCGTACATATTTTACGAGTTGCCAAATTCGTATGAATTTGTACGAATGACTTACCCCTAACCCCGCCCCTAAACCTACCCATCACTGGTGTTTGGACAAATCGTATGAATTCATACAAGTGAGGTCGTACGAATAGCCACCTCGTAAAATACATACAAATTGGTCATGAGATAGCATTGGTTAGGTCAGTAGGCGAAGAGTAGGCGTCTTTTGTGGCTGTTTAAACACATTTGACCACATGAGCATTTCCACTACAAAAGCAATCTGGTTGAATACATTTTCGACTACCTCTGGAAGTGGTCAAAAGTGGACAATCTCTAAAAGTTTTACACCCCATTTACACCAAAAACAGCGCTTCGGTCGCTGCGTTCTTTTCCTCCTGATTTTAATTTTTTCACTGAGTATTCTGCTGAAAAAGGAAAATAGTGGACATTTGTGGTCTGTTCTCCCGATTTAATTTAAGATATTCCATTAATAATTCATTTGAATGCACTAAGAATCTCTTGTTTTTATCCCCATATACTCGGGTTTCTCTTTCCAGGTTTGTTTTCACACTTTAAAATGTAATTGTCTCCTCTTTTCACTTTTAATCCCCATTAGCAGTGTGTACTGTGTCTAAAGCAGGTAAATAGGAATATTTATTGTCTGTCAAAAAATACGAAAATCATTTTGAAATATTAACACATGATGTTCGTGGTTAATGAACATTTTGATTAAGGTAACATAATATTACAGCGATAGGCTATTTAACGTCCGTAATATTGCTGCGGAAATAATAAAAACTTTTGGGGTTATTCATGGTCTGTTGTAGTAATTTGATAATGCTTTTACACCTTTACATTTCCTTTTAAAGGTGCCCTAGATTCAAAAATTGAATTTATCTTGGCATAGTCAAATAACAAGAGTTCAGTACATGGAAATGACTTACAATGAGTCTCAAACACTGTTGTTTCCTCCTCCTTATATAAATCTCATTTGTTTAAAAGACCTCCGAAGAACAGGCGAATCTCAACATAACACCGACTGTTACGTAACAGTCGGGGTGTACGCCCCAATATTTGCATATGCCAGCCCATGTTCCCAACATTATGAAAGGCATTAGACAAGGGCAGCCAGTAACGTCTGGATCTGCACAGGTGAATCAACAGACTAGGTAAGCAAGCAAGAACTATGGCAGATGGAGCAATAATAACTGACATGATCCATGATAACATGATATTTTAGTGATATTTATAAATTGTCTTTCTAAATGTTTCGTTAGCATGTTGCTAATGTACTGTTAAATGTGGTTAAAGTTACCATCGTTTATTACTGTATTCACGGAGACAAGAGAGCCGTCGCTATTTTCATTTTTAAACACTTGCAGTCTGTATAATTCATAAACACAACTTCATTCTTTATAAATCTCTCCAACAGTGTAGCATTAGCCGTTAGCCATTCAGCATAGCCTCAAATTCATTCAGAATCAAATGTAAACAATATAACAGTATACAATACTCACATAATCCGACGCATGCATGCCGCATGCATGACGAACACTTTGTAAAGATCCATTTGAGGGTTATATTAGCTGTGTGAACTTTGTTTATGCACTGTTCAAGGCAAGCGCCAGCTCCGTGGGCGTGGAGCACGAGAATTAAAGGGCCAGTAGCCCTGAATCGGCTCATTTATAATGATGCCCCAAAATAGGCAGTTAAAAAATGAATTTAAAAAAATATATGGGGTATTTTGAGCTGAAACTTCACAGACACATTCAGGGGACACCTTAGACTTATATTACAACTTTTTAAAAAAAGTTCTAGGGCACCTTTAATGTTTAATGGTTGAAGGATGAATAGAATGTCTTGTCATTGTGCACATTATTGTTCATTGAGCGAACATTTTGCTGATTGTTTACAGTTTAACAGAAGTTACTTCCATAATTCACGCAAAGCATTAATGGACATAGGAAAAGGTGGATAAAATAAACATTTTATTTGTTCAAATGATCATTATCATGTAGGGACCGGTTCTAGACCGAAATCGACTTACCCTCACGCGCCTAAATATCTGAATGCATCAGGTTGCAGTGAATTTTGTTTTCTCAACAGTTCCTTTTTTTACATTGTGATAATATTAATAAATTTAAATTTTAAAGTCCGTAATATTGCCTCTTTGTCGCCATCTCTGTTTGAAACCTGCAATTGCAGTTGTTTGCGGAATTATTATCTTTACGTGCGTTGTGCATCGGCACGACTCATCAGCGCGGATGAATCTGATGTTTGCTCTCAATCACCACATCTGTGTGTATACTGTACTTCAGAATCACAGAATGTAGTCTTGAAGTATGAGCAAAATAAGAATTTTCACCAGAAAATATCATCGGAACAAGTAAGTAACATGTCTGCCACTTTTGTTCTGAATGAGGAAAAAAAGCTTTACAGCAAATTGCTCTGCCAGTAGTGATTAAATCTAACGATTGCTTAGCTTGGATCACATCAAACCGTGCAAAATGATAAGTTCGCCATCAAAATGATAAGTTTAATTATTGCAGCTGCTGTGAGAAAAGGCTATAAATTATTTGCCTCGCATGCGATACAGCCTACTAGCTGGGACTCGTTCTTTATGTATACAGACGTGACGCAAAGACATGCTCGAATTTCCCGCTGAAACCCACCAGTACCACCTGAATTGTAAAATACTATTACAAGCTTACCGTTGTGAATTAAGCTAAGGTAAGGAGATAGTTTTGAACACTGGCTGGTTATGTACTTGCTCAAAAATTTATTTTGGATAATTTTTAACCAAAAAAAGTTACGGACAACAGCTTTAAGGACAGTTTTTACAATTAAAAAAAAAAATCTGGTGTACTATGTTGGGTCGCCACGTGATGTCCAACCTTCTTGCATCTCATACAGGACTGTGTAAAGTTATTTACAGCTCAGGATAAACATTTGACCTAATAAGCATTATCATTTGTCATACTAAAATAAAGCCCAGAAAGCCACACCAATCCCACTACAGGCGACACTGTGTTTAAAATTAAATTTCACTATTATTATTATTATTATTATTCTTCTTCACCAATTTTTTTCTTCAGCTTATTTTGCTTAAATATATTCCCATATTGTTGAGGTTGTGCTTTTTGTGGTAATTACACATTTCGATTTTTTTTTTTTTTTTTTAATAAATAAATAAAAGAATCTGTTACTAAGTTGGGTTGATGTCCAACGTCCAAATATTCCACACTGGAATGATGTCCAACCTTCTCACTTCTCATACACGACTCTGTAAAGGATTTATAAAAATTTTTGATCAAATAATCATTATCATTTAGTGGACAATATGGAATATAATAACCTGAACTGCACATTAACCTTACCCTCACACACCACCTCACAACAACACCCCACCAACACCACTGCAGGTAACGGTATTTAATATTAAATTTCATGTTTTATTGGGGTTTTTTTTAAATTACCAATTAATAAGTTTTTCTTTGGCTCATTTTGCTTAAATATTTTGCCATATTGTTGTTGAGTTTGTGCATTTTGTGGTAATAATATATTTCAATTTAAGGATTTTCTTTTTTTTAAATAAAAGAATCTGTTAGTAAGTTGGGTTGTCACATGATGTCCAATGCCCAAATATTCCTTACTGGTGTATTTATAAGATAAACATTTTATTTGCTCAGTTTTTCTTCAGTCTATATCATGTTAGCATATTGTAGAGTTTATGCAGAGTATGTTGGGTCGCCATGTGATGTTCAATCTTCTCACTTCTCAAACACAAAGTATTTATAAGATAACATTTTTTTGATCAAATAACCATTATCATTTAGAGAAGAGTACGGAAAGTAATAACTGCACATCAACCTCACCCTCACGCACCTCCTCGCAACAACACCCCACAAAAACCACTGCAGGTAACAGTGTATTTAACTTTATATTGCATGTTTTTATTAATTTACTAATTTGTCAATTTTTCGTAAGCATAAGTCATATAAATAATTGTGCATATTGTTGAGCTTACAAGATAAAACACCTCACACCCACATGACAACACCACCACCACCACCACAGGTAATGGTGTAATATTAATGTGTTTGTGATGTACATAAAGTAATACACTCCATCACAAACCCCATCAGAAACCATTAAAGGTGACTATTCAGAATCATATCTTAAGAATCATGCGTTTTCAAAATTTAGCCATGCTGTATATTAATGCATTTATTTGTGTGAAGCATTACAGTGAGCTAAATGAGTTTGCAGTACTTCAATATCCTGGTCATTGAGTTTTAACTCTTTTATTGTCACTTGCCACCTCAACAACATTTAGGGACTGAGGCCACCTCATCTCCAAACACCAACATCACGCTTCTCACCTCCACGCAATCCATCTCAACCTCACCCGCACTCACCACCAGCATGGGTAACACCACGCTATCTGTGCTCTCTGCACAAATGATTACTGTTTATTGTGATAATATTGCATGACTTACAACAATTAACTTGTAAATATGTGCTTTTCACAGGTACCACAAAAAATTGTGAGTATTCGTTTATTGCATCTGTTGTGTGAAGTCAACTCTGATTGTGTTGTTGAGGTCATGTAATTTGATTCTTATGACTTTGTGAATATTCATATGCACTTACAGGTGAATACACCGTTACACGGACTGAGAAAGAAGCAATAGTCCATGTGTGGAATGTGAATGTCAGTGACTCCAATAACCAAACGTACACAATCAGGTTAATGGATCAGGATACGACTGTGTTTAACCAAAAAGGATCTTCTCCCTTCAAAATACTGTTGACGAGTTTAAAACCATGCACCAACTACACTGTTGAAGTTGATGACTGTCAGCTCAAAGATGAACCTATTAATTTCCAAGGTAAGTGATTTACAGGCAAACATTTCTGTTTACAGTATAATGCCATTTTGCCAGATGTTAATGTGAAGTTATTTTGAAAGGACTTTAGTTATTGATATGCCTATATATTTCTCTCTACACCACGTGGTCAGAATTGATTTCTTGATGTGCATTCATAACTGTAGGTTTCTATCAATTAATCTAACCTACATATACTGTGTATATGTTTGGCCAAACATAGTAAACTCTTAGAAAAAAGGTTCACTGTGATTCTACATAGAACACTAGGGTTCTTAACTCAGTTTTAAAGAACACTTTATGCCAAAAAGGTTCTATGTAAGGAGAAATGCCTTAAATGATTGCATAATATTTTCATGTTTAACTGGTTATTTAAATGTTTTCTAGTGTTAAGTTATGCTTATAAACTGCTTAATTCATAAAATTGTATTCAAATTAAAAATAAACTAAAACTAAATTCATTAATGAAAACAAAATCCAGAAAGTTATCACATGATGGGAATGCCTAAAAGATTCTATATATGATTTTTGTTTTTTTTTTCTAAGAGTGTGCTTACTGTATATCATGATGTTGTGCTATGAAATTGTGTTTTATTTGATTGCATTGCCTCTTATTTGTTTCACTGTTTTTAGACATGGAAAATGATGTCTCTAATTTTTTGTAAATTCTAATTTCTTCTTAGTCGATAAAAGCACACGCCATTCTGCAAAAATTGAGGATGAAAAAGTGTGTTTTACAGATGACAGATGGAATCTGACAAAATGTTTTACTATAAGCAATGAAACATCCTGCAAAGATATGCCCATTCCCTTTAACTTAGACACATGCACCTACACAATGGATGTCCACATGCCCCCAGGTGAGAATTTGATAAATTAAACTGAATCAGTTTTTTAGTTTCCAATGGTATGTGTTACAGTTAATTTCTATACAATTATATGTATTTATTTTGTTTATTTGATAATTATGATTATTTTATGTTTATATTGTACACATATTTACATTGCGATAACTCCTTTTGTCTTACATGGGGAAAAAAAAGTCACAATTTTAATAGAAAGTTTGTAGTGACATAATTTACACTAATAAAATATTAATTAAGAATGTGTGCTGCTTCTTTCTTTTCTTTTCTTTTCTTTTTTTTTTTTTTTTAGTCAAACCTGAAATAACCTTCAGTCATACTATCCCCACTATGTTTAAGTGGAGTAACAAACCAGATCAATGTGATGATAGCAAATTTAAGGTCAATTGCACTGGTAAGTAAGGATAATGTTTATGTTAAATGTCTTTTCCAAATGAATTATGTCATTTTTAAATCATTCACACTGATGCATAAACACTAATACTGCAGAAGATTGAGTTTTCTCTTTCTACTTTTTCAGATAAAAATTCAAAGACAGAAACACATCACTTGAATAAGAAAGTCTTTTTGGTGCCTTCCGAAATGTACAGCTGCACTGGACAATACGAATCTAACAATACGTTCATTGAAAGCAATCCAAAACAAATTAACATCAGTTGTGGTGAGTTTCTGACTTATATGACTCCCCGCTCCTGCAAATATTTTACAATAATGCCATGAATTGCAAAATTAGATTATACTGTAGTTGCTGTAATACTTTTATTTATGAAGCTGCTTCTTCAACTATGGGCCCTGTGGACTTATGAAACACTAGTTTTCTAGTTTATTTTATATGTTGACAAACAATTCCAAACAGTACATGCATAAAGGAGAATCCTGTTATTTTATAAACTTTTATATTTTTGTATTTTTCTGAAGGTTGTGATCATTCACCACCTTTCAAATTGTTTTAATAGTATTCTGTGATGGAAATTATACTTAAAAGGCATTTGAAAATAAAGGCTGAAGGCATGAAAAAATAGACCATTTAATTGTGACCTTCAAATAACATAAAGAAAAATACAAAATCTGGTAGTTAAATAAAACATAAAGTGCCCAAAAACACCCAGCTACATGTGTTTCTGTCTCATGCTTTATGTTTTGCTTTGATCCTGAATTCTGTTTTCTCTTTTACAGATTTTACAAATAAAACTAAAGTACTTTCATTGAACAACAACTTAATTGAGATTGAATGGAAGCTATCCCCTGGAAATAATTGCTCAGGCATTCACTTCCATTTTTCAGGCAATTGTACAAACAGTTACGACCATGGAAAAAGTAAGAGCTCTTTTTTTTCCCTAATTCAGTATCACTGAAATCAGATTTTGAAATGATCAGCTGTTTGCATAAATCCAGTTAAAGGATTAGTCATACACAAATAAAAATCCTATAACTATTTACTAACACTCATGTCGTTCCAAATATAAATGCTGCTATTTTGTCTATTTTGCCTTTAAATATTCTGAGGACTTTCATGCATTTTTCATTCAGTAAACTTGACAGTGTACATGTCTACCACTTGTCTTTTCAGAACTAAGATGTGACACATCCAAACCCACTAAAGTCTGCAGGAATGATGAGTTACATGCATTTACCAACTACACATGCAATATTTTGGCCAATTCCAATATCAGTGATGACTTTTTTTATAGCATCTCTCATTCCATAAGAACACTTCCTCACAGTAAGTGTAATTTTTAAATAATTATTTCATAATTTGAACTTCTGTACATTTGTATGTAAAGAAACTTACAATCTATATGTTTACGACCTGCATAATGTTGGAAAGTGTGAGGCCAAAACAAATGACCAAAAGTCACAAAATATGACAGACTATGATCTGTTATGTTAAAGACTTCTTTTTTTGTTAGTCTTCACAAACAGTGATTACATTAGATATTTTGTCCCCATTTTGGACCATAATGAAGGAAATTTTATATATACTGTCCTTCTACTATTATTTTTTACTATCAGTGCTTACTGCATATTTCACTAATGATTCCAATTATTGTTTATTTTGTAGTTTTATGACTGCTTTGAGTTTTTATCTTGTAGTTCAACAGATTACTGGATTTTCTGGAAGTGCAGTAATGGGCAATTTTTAAATCCATAACTGCAGAAATGTCATTGAGATTATGATCTAATAGGAAATAAAGACATCTTATCAAATTATCAGTATAAAATCACATATAAACTGTTTTTGTTTTTTTTCTGTTTTAATAGAGCCCAGTTTTACACAGAATGATGTGAAAGTATCGGAAACATCTCACAATTCTTTCACTGTTAGCTGCAAGAACTTGAAGAAAGACGAATGGAATGGACTTCCCGGAAATTATATAGCCATAAATAAAAATTCACAAGAAGTTAAAAATAAGACGCACTGTTCATTTAAATTTGACAATCTTTACTACCTCACAGAATATACTTTTGAGGTATTTTTATTATTATTTTTTTTTGCTGTAGCCTGAATGGAATTAATAATGTTTTAATTTGTGTTTCACATTTAATAATTCATTTATTCATTCAATTAAATTCAGATAAAAGCCATGAATGGTAACCTTAATGAGTCCAGTGTTACAATTACCAGATCCACTAGGTGTAAGAACAACCTTTTCTTACTCTAACATACCTATAATATTATTTGCATATTTAGAAATGTTATCAAATAAAATTAAAACATAAAAAGTATTGATTTGTTTACAATAATAAAATGTTATAAATATAGTTATAGAGCAGAATAACAGGCCAATATCTGAAGTGATGTGTTCCTTTCTCAGATAATGATAAGGGTGTCATTGGATTCTTGGCTTTCCTCATCATTATGACGTCACTTGCCCTCCTTTTTGTGCTGTACAAAATTTTCCTGCTCAAAAGAAAACGGTCAGTTGTCTAATGTATCATTTTCGATTAATATAAAATCATGATGGTATCAACACTAACATAAATATTAATCTGTTTCTGATGGGACTTCTCACCACAGGAATGATGAAGATGAAGAGATTCTTCTTACACGTATGTAATTAGCTCCTATCAAAGTCATTTCAGTGTATTTTGAAAGTAAATTAATTTGAGAAGAACCCTTTGGTTTTCCATCTCCTCTCCTAGAACCCCTGCGCCCAGTTGAGCCCATCTACGCAGACAATTTAATAGAAGCTTACAAGACCAAGATTGCTGATGAGAGCCGTCTGTTTATGGATGAGTTTCAGGTGATTCTCTAAACGATAAATCTGTAGTGTCTGCTTCCACTGTTTAAATGTAATGAGAAATGCATTCAGATTCTGCTTCTCCTCAGAGCATTCCCCGAATTTTCTCCAATTACACCATCAAAGAGGCGAAGAAACAAGAAAACCAGTCCAAGAACCGCTACGTTGACATTCTGCCCTGTAAATATCACTCCAGTATTTATAAAGACATCCATTTACCCTCAATTCCTTGAGTAGTTTTCATATTTCGATCTAAGAATGTATTGTTTTATGCTTGAATTCGTAGATGACTATAATCGTGTTCCTCTCACAACTGGAGGTGAACGTGAATACATCAATGCCAGCTTCATCGAGGTGCGGTCACATAAACACATATTTCAAAGCACAAGAATCACTTTCACAATTTCTGACTTTATAATTTATATCATTGTTTTTCTTCCCATACAGGGATATCAAGAGCCGAAGAAATACATTGCAGCCCAAGGTATAAATCCTCTTATTAAACGGATATTTATCATTCTAAATTGTGATTGGCTGAGGAAAATTCAAAGTGGCCAATGAACGCACAGTTTGACCCCATATTCAATGTTACTGTTGCTTGGCAAACATAAAATGCAGGGAAATTGTTTATGGCAACAATTAAGATTATTAAAGTTTAAATAATAGCTACATTTCAATTGTTGTTGGACGGATTTTCCAGGACCAAAAGATGAGACTATTGATGATTTCTGGCGAATGGTTTGGGAGCAAAAGTCATCCATTATTGTCATGGTCACCCGTTGTGAGGAAGGAAACAAGGTAAGTGGTTGTGTGATTTATATATATATATATAATTTTATTTTATTTTTTTCTTTTTTCCCCCAAAGCTTTATTTTAGTTACCAAAAAGAAGTATTAGTAGTTTTGGTTTTAACTTTTTGTTAACAATAACAATCTTTGCTGCAGTCTCAGTTTATTTCTTATTGATATAGTTTTTTTCATCATCATAAAGACTTTGAATGTGAATTATTTCCACTGACTGCTGCTTTTTTTTTTTGTCTTTTCAGATCAAATGCGCTCAGTATTGGCCATCTCTGGACAGAGAGACTGAGATTTTCGAAGATTTTGTTGTGAAAATTCGAGCTGAGGAACACTGCCCTGATTATATCATTCGCTATCTGGTCCTGGCCAATGTAAGTGTGTGCGGTCCGGTCATTCTTAGGTGCTTTATTTAGACAGTTTTAACTTACTGAGTGTCTGTGTATGTGTTACAGAAGCGAGAGAAAGCCCCAGAAAGAGAGGTCACTCATATCCAGTTCATCAGCTGGCCTGACCACGGAGTGCCTCAAGACCCCAGCCTGCTTCTGAAGCTCAGGAGAAGAGTCAACTCCTTCAAGAACTTCTTCAGCGGTCCGGTCGTGGTCCACTGCAGGTAACGCAGGACCATAGTGATTACTACCTGTCAGAAAGTCATTTGGAGTTGATGAATCTTAATGTGAATGTTGGCATATCGTCTATAGTGCAGGCGTCGGCCGCACAGGAACCTACATTGGCATTGACGCAATGATTGAAAGTCTCGAGGCGGAGGGCAGAGTGGACATCTATGGATTTGTAGCGAAACTACGTCGCCAGCGTTGCCTCATGGTTCAGGTTGAGGTGAGTGAGACAGCAGGGGGAAAAAGTGTTATTAAAAAAAAAATAATAATATATATATATATATATATATATATATATATATATATATATATATATATATATATATATATATATATATATATATATATATATATACTATAGTTCATTTATGTAAATGAGGACAGAAAAATAAAGTAAATTGTGACATATTATACCCAAAAATTCTTCATACAGTGGGCTACCAGTAAAATTGATAAAAATTTGGAACCAAAAATTATTCAGACACTTTGACCTGACCATGTTTTGCTTTAGTGAGTTAATGAATGAAATGTTCAAGGTGTCTGAATACATTTTGGTTTGACTAATATATATATATATATATACAGTACAGTCCAAAAGTTTGGAACCACTAAGATTTTTAATGTTTTTAAAAGAAGTTTCGTCTGCTCACCAAGGCTACATTTATTTAATTAAAAATACAGTAAAAAACAGTAATATTGTGAAATATTATTACAATTTAAAATAACTGTGTACTATTTAAATATATTTGACAAAGTAATTTATTCCTGTGATGCAAAGCTGAATTTTCAGCATCGTTACTCCAGTCTTCAGTGTCACATGATCCTTCAGAAATCATTCTAATATGCTGATTTGCTGCTCAATAAACATTTATGATTATTTTCAATGTTGAAAACAGTTGTGTACTTTTTTTTTCAGGATTCCTTGATGAATAGTTCAAAAGAACAGCATTTATCTGAAATACAAAGCTTCTGTAGCATTATACACTACCGTTCAAAAGTTTGGGGTCAGTAAGAATTTTTATTTTTATTTTTTTGAAAAGAAATTAAAGAAATGAATACTTTTATTCAGCAAGGATGCATTAAATCAATCAAAAGTGTCAGTAAAGACATTTATAATGTTACAAAAGATTAGATTTCAGATAAACACTGTTCTTTTGAACTTTCTATTCATCAAATAATCCTAAAAAAATATATATTGTACATAAATATTTTGTACAATTGTACACATTAAATGTTTCTTGAGCAGCAAATCAGCATATTAGAATGATTTCTGAAGGATCATGTGACACTGAAGACTGGAGTAATGATGCTGAAAATTCAGCTTTGCCATCACAGGAATAAATTACTTTGTGAAATATATTCAAATAGAAAACAGTTATTTTAAATTGTAATAATATTTCACAATATTACTGTTTTTACTGTATTTTTAATTAAATAAATGTAGCCTTGGTGAGCAGACGAAACTTCTTTTAAAGACATTAAAAATCTTAGTGGTTCCAAACTTTTGGACTGTACTGTACATATATACATACAAAGACACAATATGTAAGATTGTTGGATTAAAATATCTAAAAACCACTAGAACAGTGATATATTTTGTTGACTTGTGTACTTACATTATCCCACATGTTTCCAAGAATGTTTAAATCCAAAGAAATAAGCGATTGTAACCCTCGATTTACCCTCGATTTCCGGTTTTATTTTGTAGAAAGCATTGAAACACCAAAGACACTATATAATATAATTATGTGTTTTATTAGACAGGTGAGCAACTGTTTCATTGACAGAAAGCTAATCATTGTTTTATAGCTTAACACAGTAAGACTTATTGTTTAAATATTGTACAGTAGCATTATAACATTATCACAGGGTATTATCACAGAGTAGCATTATAACAACTTTCAAAACACAAATGTATCTAATTGTGATTTAAAAAAGCGCTGTGTTACTCCACATACATGGCATAATAAAAGCTCCACTGCTTTCGAGTTGGTGTCGCTCGTGTCTCTCATTAACAATGGCTCCAGCGGCTGCATTCCCCTCCAACGCCTTTCAGCCACAGCCTGCTTCAGACTACAGTAATAATGTTAATAAATCTTTAATACATTAGCTTATCCGTGAATATGATTTTTTGTCAGTCTCGTTGGAATCTTTTCCACCGTCTGAAGATAACAGCTCCCATGATTTTTTTTTTTTTTTTGAATAAGCGACCTCTAGTGGCAGAAAATTAGATATTGTGCCTTTAAATGCTAAATAAAAAGTGTAATTTGTATTATAAATCCTAAAAATATATTTTAAATGAAACCTGTAAGACTTTTGTTCATCTTCAGAACACAAATGAAAATATTTTAATGACATCTGAGCTATTTCTGTTCCTCTATAAACAGCTACACAACTACCACTTTGACGCTTCAAAAAGTTCATTAAGAGATTGTAAAACTAATCCATATGAATTGAGCGGTTTAGTCCAAAATTTCTGAAGAGACACAATCTTTTTATATGATGAGCAGATTAAATGTAGGCTTTTATTCACATATAAACATTGATAAGTGAACATAAACAGAAGCTCAAACGTGCTGCGTAACACACGAGAATGAACCTCATTGGTTCTCACACGTCAAGCGAACATGCTTGAGCTTCTGTTTACCATAACTGATGTGTTAATTAATGAATGTTTATATGAGTAAAAACCTTCATTCATTCTGTTCATCATACAAAGAGATCATGTCTCTTCAGAAAATTGAGTAAACCAGTGAATTCATATGGATTTGATCTCTTTATGAACTTTTTGAAGCGTCAAACTGTCAGTTGCGTACAGTAGCTGTCTATGGAGGGACAGAAAGCACTCAGATTTCATTAAAAGTTATTCATTTGAGTTTTGAAGATGAACACAAGTCTTACATGTTTGGAACAAAATGATGGTGAGTAATTAATGGCAATGTTTTCATTTTGGGGTGATCTAACCTTTTAAGTCTGGCAAAATTGCATTGTTTTGTTGACAAAATCGGAAAAAACTTTTTTTTGTAACAACCTTTATTTTATATTTGGTTTATTTAAATTTAAGTGTGTGTGTGTTGTTGATTGTGTCAGCCCCAGTACATACTGATCCACACCGCTCTGATAGAGCACAACCAGTTTGGAGAGACGGAGGTCCCACTGTCTGAATTC
>NC_063045.1:16706045-16846045 GCF_018812025.1 Megalobrama amblycephala | reverse complement strand
CAGGAGCAGTATCAGTTCCTCTACACGGCTATAGAGGGCGCCTTCCCGGTGCAGAACGGTGCCATTAAGACACCAACTGCAACCGACAGCGCACAGGTCATCAACGAAACGACGGCGCTCCTCACCAAGGCCAACAGCACTACCGGTGCTGACCAGAAGGAGGCGGAAGACAGCAAAGCCACGGAGAGCAGCGAACAGGAAGCCACGGAGAACAGCGCTGCCACGGAGAACAGCACTGCCGCGCCATCACCAGCAGAGGGAGACGGCGAGAAAACCACAACGGAGGGCCCCACCAACGGCCCTGCTGCCACCACCACCGTAGAGGTTTAGGCCAGTTTTGAGCTAAAATGTTTTCTCTGCATTTGACACCAAGTGTCTCAAAAAGATTTATACAAGTTGTTATCATGCTTTTGTTTTCTTGTTTTTACATGAGTTTTACGTTTATTTCGGTTGGGATCACAGTGATCCATTACGTTTCTGCCTCAGGTTTCAATACTGATTTTCTGTATAATGATGCTGTTTGTGTGAAATTTGTGCATACTGATAATGTTTATTCACACGTGTAAAGGATTTGCTTTATGATTTGATTTTTAGGCTATCAAATTGCGTTTTTGAATGTATTGTAAAATAATTCCTTACAAACGATATTTTATTTTGATTTTCTAGTTTGGAAACTGTATCAAAGCACAAACTTATTGCATCTAAATTATGTTGTCTGAAATGACTGATGAGGGTGAGTGATTTTATGTTCGAGAACAACAAAATAAAGAGGGGCAAAGATGACTTTGCACTACAGGGCTGTCATCAAACTATCTTTCATTTCACTGTTTTTCAGAATTGCTTCATTATGTTTCATTTTAAGCAGATGTAAAATAACAAAAAAGAATAAATGAGAGCTTTGAACAATGCGGCTGTTGTGTTTTAATTCACTTTAGTCAAGTGCACTGTGAAAAATCACTTAAAGGCAACTTTTTGTTGAATAAACTGAATACAACAAGTTGAGAAAACTCAAAAACCTGCTGAAGTTTGTTGCCTTAAACTTTTAAGTTTTCTCAACTTTTGATTTTTTACTCATGCTGATGCAGGTCGGGACCCTCTTTATGGTTTATTTAGCCCGATTCTGTCCTCGTCAGGTGCACGAACCTGGCCTAGAAAATTCAAATCATATAAACCCAGCGTAATATGTCTAGAAACAAGCATTTGTAATGCAAACATGAGCCACAAGATGGCGCTTGCTAACAAGGAAGCGAGTACACATGCTTTCTATTCATAATCAAGCCAGTGTTCTTTTTGTATAGTATGAATAATGGCTATAAATTTTAAATAAAAGATATTTTTGTGATGATAGACCGGTAAGAAAATATGTGAAGTATTGTCATTATACGGATATATATTTGTGATTAAAAATATAATGTATAGACATAGCCAAATATTTAAAATTATTTGTGAATGCATTCAAATATATGTATTTAGCAGAAATGTAAATGCAATTTATTTTATAATGTTTTGTATACAATAATATATAGTATTTTAATATAAATGTGAATAGGAGCATAAAGAAAATGTTTAATTGATTAAAAAAAAAAAAAAAACATAATGGAAGGAGGTGAAAATGTTTTATTGACTGAAATGATGGTTTATTGACAGAGTGTCTGAAAAACTGTTTCATTATATTTTCCCCTTTAAGTCTGTAGAAGAAAAATGGGGCATCAATTGCCCCGCAGTGATTCAGGAGAAAGAAACGATTGTCTTCTCATAACACACCAGTACTGGAATAAATAAATAATAAACATATTCTTAAATATTCATATTAGTGTAGGCCCAAATCCAGAGGCCAGTTGTGGGTGAGTCGTTGTAAGGAGGATTTAAATCTGTTTTATTGCTTAACCACCATATTTATAAAAGTTTTCAAAATAGCATTTTTCATGCATAAATATCAAAATAGCATTGAAATAAAAACCTTGAAATTATCTAATTATACCTGCAGCGACTGTGACCTTTTAACAATGAATAGGCTAAGTGTTAAAACAGTATGAGGTGAGCGCGAGCGCGCCGCGTCTGTGCGGGTCAAAGAGGGAAGTTCCCTTTAAATAAATCATCAGTGAATCTGCGGAGCAGCATTTGCATTCAGCTGTCACATGTAACTCCACCCAGCCATGCAATTATCATACCATACTCCATGCTACATTTGTGACGGATGTTTCCCTCTTACTGTAGGTTTGTGTATTTATGTAAAAGTATCGGAATCAGTCCTGCCTTCTCTACTGTATCTCCAGTAGGTTATAAATATATGGCCTTATACTCTCTGTAATTAGTGTGTTTCTCTGTGACGGGTTTCGCCTCTAATTGAGCACTTCAAGCTCACACTAAATATAGCAAATGAATTCAGAGATGTTCAAATGTTCTCTGGTTACTCGTTATGCATGTTAACATGCTATTGGCCATGCTGCATGTTCGTAACTGGCGAAAAATGCATGAAGTATGATCGCATTGGGCTTTATATATTTAATGCATTTAGCAGATGCTTTTATCCACAGCTACTTACAAATTCTTTCGTTTTAGCAATTTAAGACACAAAAACTGCATTTATAATTAAATCGTTTTGTTTTAAATGTGTAAAAAATATTATTTAAAAATATGAAATTATTAATTTCTAGGCTGTTTCATTTTTGCTAGTAAACATGTTTGGAGTAGGATGTTAGGACAACAAAAAATGAAAATGTTTCTCATGTTTGAATGGGAAACATGGTCGGCCTTTTATATGATTAATTTTTTGAATAATAAAATGTATTTTTTTTAAATTAAATAACTCAAACTCATATTGCCCACATTTGAGGCACAAGTACTAAGGTGTACTATTAGATCCACATTGAAATTATAATTAAATAATTTTGGTTTAAATGTAGGCTACAATACAGTAGGCTTGTTGAGATAGTAATCTGAAATTATTATAATATTTATGTCTTATTTATTTTCTAGTAAACCATTTCGTTTTTTTCTTTGTTCGTTTTGTGATTGGAAGAAACAAACAGATAGTATTCACTCAAGATTTTAATTACATAAAACATAAAGTATAATAATAAACAGTATACCTTTTTTACGTAGGCCTACTGGAGTTAACAAACCGAATTTCAAAGACGTTTAAACATGTTTTGCACTTAGTCCCGCCCCAAATCTCATTCTATTGGCAGAGAGCTACGATCTTTAGCTAGTGTTTTTGTTTGTTTGGTTGGTTGGTTGGTTTCTTAAAGCATGCTATCTATCAAATAGTCCGACATTTTATGGGACAAGGACCGTTCACACCAAGGACGATAACTATTATGATAAATATCCAATCAGAATCCATCCTGCTTTAAGAATTCAAGCATTTAAAGTGACAGATGACAAAATTCAGCATAGAACAATATCTTCCGCTTGTGTGGATGTTAATGTAGTTATCATTATAGGTATCATTCTTGGTGTGAGGGTATTTTATTCCAAAAATAATAATTTAAACCAAGCTAAAGGCCCGTTCATACCGAGAACGATAACTATAACGATAATTATATTAATGTTCACACCACGTAACTTTGTGTTTATTATTAACACACACTGCAGTTTTGTCGTCTGCCCCTTTAAATGCTCGAGCTCTTTAAAGCAGGATGAATTCTGATTGGCTGTCAATTTTTTATCGTTCATTAGCTGGGGGAAAAAAAAAAATTGTCCTTGAAGAGATTCCAATAACATAATTTCACTGTGCCATTATCATTGTGGTGGTGTGAACTCTGCTATTTTTTTATATTTATTTAGATTATATTTAGAATGATTTAGTACTATATCGCTATAGTTATAGTCATTTGTGTTGATGGGCCTTAAGACATACATTAAACTCTTTGACCATATCAAAGATTCATTCATTGATGGATCTATGACTATAAATGTCTTGACACACATGTGTCTCCTACAGAGACGTCCCACGTCCCACGTTTCTGGCGAGACTTTGAGACAGATTCAGACTGCCAGGCCTCAGGTGACGATCTGCTCCACAGCTGGAGACCCATAACATCAATAACAGCATCTGACTGTGGAGATGATGAGCAGGTCTGGGTTTGAGGGTGTGCACTTATACCCCATTTCACATTCAGATGGATGAAGTGACCCGAGAAGATACTGTAACTGTGCTTCCATTGAGAGACGGCATGATGGAGCTTGCAGGGAGTGTGTTTTGTGGTTTCTGAGATAGGTGTGCACGTGACCGTCCGAGACGGCCCAGCCCCAGACTGAGTATTCTAATGCAAACAAGGTCTTTCAGCACACAAAGAGGCTACATATCTCATACAAAAGATGTGTTGAGCCCGGACACAACCCACACAGTGTCCAATGTCCTCATACAGTCATGTTTTGTCTCTCTCTCTCGTTCTGTGTGAGTCTTGAGTGGTACAGGCCTGGAACAATGAGGAATTCACACACAAACACACGGGGGGTGTTTTAGTCTTTTCAGGTCATGTCTGGTATGAGTGTGAAACCAAGATGAAGTTTTTAAAATCATATTAGTTACATAACTGTAAATGCATCCCACAGTAACAATACAATTGATTAAAAGCCCAATTTTTTTTAATATAATTGGTGAGGCGTACATTTTACATTCTTTTTACATCACCATTGTGTTTTGGACATGGTAACATGGACATGTTTTTGGTAGTAATGTGCAAATATCAAGATTAGTTTCACAGCTGTATAAAAGTACCATGGTGTTTTTTGGTACATTGTTTTATTGTACATTTGTATCATGGTAAAACATGGAAATACAATAATACAAATCAATAAAATAGTATTGTAATGTATCAGATGGTAATGCCATGGTAATTTTATATAAACCACAGTACTGAAATGAATGTATGTATGCAAAGGCATATTTGTATGGACATGCTTTATGGTATTCTGTGAAGTACTGTGGCGTACCATATAAAAATACTACGAATGACAACAACTTTCTTTTGTTTTGTTAGACACAGTAACATGCAAATACTATAATTATTTGGACATGTTTGTTTTGTGAGACTATGAAGTGCCATGTACAAATGACAGCCATTTTGTTTATTTAGTTTAGTTTTGATTAGTTAAGTTTTGTTGGACACAATATGTTTTGTCTCTGGTGTACCATGTTAATACTAATTACCATAAATGGTAGCCATTTTGTTTTGTTTTGTTTGTTTTGTTTGACACGGTATTAAGCAAATACTATTGTTTTTGGACATGTTTTATTTTGTGGTACTGTGGTGTACAATTACCATAAATGACAGCCATTTTGTTTTGTCTTGTCTTGTCTTGTCTTGTCTTGTTTTGTTGGACACGGTCACATGCAAATATTATTTTTTTGGACATGTTATGTTTTGTTTTGTGCTACTGTGGTATACCATGTAAACACCAATTACCATAAATAGTAGCCATTTTGTTTTGTTTTGTTTGTTTTGTTTGACATGGTAACAAGCAAATACCATTGTTTTTGGACATGTTTTATTTTGTGGTACTGTGGTGTACAATTACCATAAATGACAGCTGTTTTGTTTTGTTTTGTTTTGTTTTTTGTTTTGTTTTGTTTTGTTAGACACGGTCACATGCAAATATTATTTTTTTGGACATGTTATGTTTTGTGCTACTGTGGTATACCATGTAAACACCAATTACCATAAATAGTAGCCATTTTGTTTTGTTTTGTTTGTTTTGTTTGACATGGTAACAAGCAAATACCATTGTTTTTGGACATGTTTTATTTTGTGGTACTGTGGTGTACAATTACCATAAATGACAGCTGTTTTGTTTTGTTTTGTTAGACACGGTCACATGCAAATCATATTTTTTTGGACATGTTATGTTTTGTTTTGTGCTACTGTGGTATACCATGTAAACACCAATTACCATAAATAGTAGCCATTTTGTTTTGTTTTGTTTGACATGGTAACAAGCAAATACCATTGTTTTTGGACATGTTTTATTTTGTGGTACTGTGGTGTACAATTACCATAAATGACAGCTGTTTTGTTTTGTTTTGTTTTGTTTTGTTTTGTTTTGTTTTGTTTTGTTTTGTTTTGTTAGACACGGTCACATGCAAATATTATTTTTTTGGACATGTTATGTTTTGTTTTGTGCTACTGTGGTATACCATGTAAACACCAATTACCATAAATAGTAGCCATTTTGTTTTGTTTTGTTTGTTTTGTTTGACATGGTAACAAGTAAATACCATTATTTTTGGACATGTTTTATTTTGTGGTACTGTGGTGTAGTACCATGTAAATAATTACCATGAATGGTAATGGTTTTATTTAACAGTAATATGCAAATACCATTATTTTTGGCATGTTTTGTGGTACTGTGGAGTACCATGTAAACACCAATTACCGTAAATGACAGCCATTTTGTTTTGTTTTGGTTTTTTGGACAGGGTAACTTAGCAATATCATTATTTTATGGACATACACTCAAACCAAAAATTATTCAGACATTTTTGATATTTTTGGTATATTTTTACTAGTGGGTGGAGGACACTATAGTTCATTTATGCAAATGAGGATAGCAAAAAAAAAGTAAACTGTGACGTATTTACCCAAAAATTCTTCATACAGGGGACTACCAGTAAAATTGATAAAAAATTTGAGACCAAAAATTATTCAGACACTTTGACCTGACCATGCTTTGCTTGAGTGTTATCTGACATACTTAAGATTATTTTCAGACACAGTTTAACTCTGAGATCGTGTCATATTTTATTACCATATTTTAAACTATAGTGAGTAAACTATAGTGAATATAGTGCATGTTTGGATTTATTTGCTTTTTTTTTTTAACAGAATCACTAACAAAATATTTCAGGACATTTTCTGCGGTCATATGTGACAGTTAAAATAAATAAACAGCTGTTATTATTGTTATATTGCATTAAATGACCAAGCACGATGCCAAGATACGTGCTTCACCATAGTGAAATCATTTTTGTTATGTTCTGGCCCTTACAGCCTGTATACAAGACCTTTTCAATTGAGTGTGGCTCACAGGACACCACAGCAGTAAATGATACATGTGCTAGACTAATTCATGATTGTATGTGTAGTGAATGGGTGTGCCTGGCAGGGCCACTGTCCCAAATAACTGTGACGCTCTATTGCATGGCTCATTGTTGCGCGATAACACAGCGCCGGGATGACAGACGCCCCCGCCCCCTGGAACACCAATCAGATTCCACGTTTCCAGCATATAATTCCCCATGTAGGGGCCATTTATGAGGCATTATGGGAGCACTTTAAAATCTCATTAGACGGGACAGCTGCACTTCGATACTGCATGCTGCTTTAGCCATTTCTATTATTGCTGCTGGGGATAGCGCTACCCCCTCTGTTTTGAGATGAGCCCCATTTTGGGAGCTTAAATGGAGCTAATTGTAAGCTAAGTCAAGAGTGTGCGTCTTTGCAGGCGGCATGATACATAGTAAAAACTGTAATGCTGCAGGCAGAAACAAGGCAGTAAAAAATGGTTTATCTGAAGTGTTTGTGTATGTACAGTGAGTGAGCAAGGGGTCTTGTAATTTAAAATGCAAAGAGATGGGAAAATATATTACTAAATTCATCAGCAGCATGTGAATTAACATGGTTTCTTTGAATAATTAGCACAAATATTATGAATCAAGCTCTCGTCTAGTTTCGTAATCTAATATTAACACATTTGCTAAGGGCAATCCAAAATTAACTAAGAAACTTGGTAAAACAACAAATATAATAAACATTTTGTATTTCTCTTGAGCCTGAAATGTTCTTTTTTGTTTATAAGATCTTGCTAATAATCTAAATTGCACTGTAAAAACTGCAAATATGTAATTGTATGTAACTTTAAGGAGTTTTCTGATTCGACCCTTCAGTGGTTAATTCTTTCACATTTAATAATATTTCTGACTTGAGTCAGTTAAAAGTCTGTTAGTTTAGATGTTATAAGTACATTTTAAGTTAGCCAACAATACATTTTTACAGTACAATCAACACCTAAAATGATAAGAAGTCATGAAGTGCACTAAGCACAAAAATATATTGTTGAATAATTTAATATATATAAAAATAATATTTCATTTGTTGCAAGTGTGTTTTACAATAAGTATTTGTAGGTGAGTACAAGCATTCTGACTTGTTTGTATAGCCAGTTATAGAAATTTTTATTTAAAAATAGAATTAACATAACTCTGACATGATATATTAGTTTTATTATTCACGCGAGATCTAATTTATATTTTTTAAAACATTAAAACATTATCATTTAAGTCTTTTTGATGTCCTATATCATATCACTTACTTCATGGTAATAGTGCAGTGTCACTTTAAATACCTGAACAATCATCTTCAGTCTTCAGAAGAGCATGTTTAAAACCTGGTAAGTTCTGATTTAACATGTCTTTTTGTCACGTTTGACAAGATTTGCCATTGTTATATAAAATAAACTGTGTTTTGTACGATTTAAATCATATTGTTGATAATGCTAATGGAACCATGGCATAGGATAACAGTAAAACAACTATTTTCTTTTGTAATGACAGTGTTTTATTCAATTCTTGCTGAATTTACGTCTATACAAGACTTAGTGCAGTGATGTTTCTTAGTTTTTATGTCGTTTGTGCCAGTGACGATGTTCTCACGCCACAGACAGGACCATTTACTCACATAGTGAAAAAACGTCGCGGAGGAAAGAGAACACATACAGCACGCTGACAGACAAGACAGAGCAGGAACAAAGTCTCAGCTTTCAATTTATGTAAGTTTTATTATGAAATTCAAATAATACCGTTTTGGCGCTCTTTAAAGGGTTAATTCACCCAAAAATGAACATTCTGTCATTTATTACTTACCCTCATGCCGTTCCACACCATAGACTGTAAAAAAAGTTCCACACCCGTAAGAATCTGCGTCGAATCTGCCAACGGCTGAAATCACGTGACTTTGGCGCTCCGAACAGCAGATTCGATACACTGATTCGTTTGTGCTCTGAAGCTTCCTGAAGCATTGTTTTGAAATCGGCCATCACTTTATATGTCGTTATTTTGTATTTGTTTTTGTTTTTTTGGCGCACCAAAAATATTCTCGTTACTTTATAATATTAATATTGAAACACTGTACTCACATGAACTGATTTAAATATGTTTTTAGTATCTTTATGGATCTTGAGAGAGGAAATGTCATTGCTGGCTACGCAGGCCTCACTGAGCCATCGGATTTCAACAAAAATATCTTAATTTGTGTTCCGAAGATTAATGAAGGTCTTACGGGTGTGGAACGGCATGAGGGTGAGTAATAAATGACATTATTTTCATTTTTGGGTGAACTAACCCTTTAATGTGGCGTGACGGATTGCTGTAACGGCTCAGTTTAAAGAGGAGTGATCCCGCACTCGTGAAATGATCATCTCTTTCTCTTTACTAGTTACAGCACAAAAATAAAAATGAATGAGCATCCTAGAGTATGTTGAAATAATCAGTACAACTTACTGAAATGATTCATGTAACATGTGATCACTTAATCAGAGTTTCTACCGCATAAAGATGTCAAAGTGTGTAAAACACTCTACATTTACCTCAGAAAAGCCATTCCGTTTCCATAAACTCTTTAGTGAGAGAGAAAATGTACTTCAGAGAGGAGTATTTAGCAAAAAAAAAAAAAAAAATGCAGTTACATTACATATACATATTTTCTTATGTTATTAAAAGGTTATGTAACTTTATTATAAAAACGGCCTTAAATCCAAGTGTACACAAATCAGTTGTTTAAGGTGCAATATGTACTATTTTTGCAGTAAAATATCCAAAAACCACTAGGCATATTTTGTTCACTTGTACTACTTACAATGTCCCAAATGTTTCCAACTATTTGTAAATCGTGAGAAAATTGCAATTTTAACCAAGGCTTTGGAACGTGTGAGGAGTCGCCTGTCAAGTTGCGTCATACCCGCGTTACCCTCGGTTTCCGGTTTTATTTAGTAGAAACCATGGGAACACCAAAGATGCTTTAATATATTACATATTTTAATAGACAAGGAAACAACTGATTGGATACATTTATAGACAGAAAACTAATTGTTGTTATATAGCTCAACACGTTTAGTCTTATTGTTTAAATCTAATTTTCTTGATTTTTTGCGAGTACCATGCTTTACCATGCCTCAGAGAAAACACTATTTTGTGAAGTAGCTAACATAGCATAATCAGATGCAGCTTTATTTTCAGTAACAGTAATACAGCATTTTCTCCATCATACAGTACGTTTTAAAATTAATTGCATTCCATTTATCAACTCAAGACATCCAGCATTTAATATGATATTCTAAAATCGATCTATCTTACTGCAGTGTGCAACAAGTGTCTCACAGCAGCCGCCGAGCGAACGCACAGAGTACCGATATAACATCATTTTCAACGCACTCAAATGTATCTAATAATAAACAGAGCTGTGTTACCCCATATGCTTGACTGGAAAAGCGGAAGTGGAGCCGGTGACTGTGGCATAATAAATGTTCTGCTGCTCACGGCGTGTATTGCGCAATCGCTCCAGCGGCCTCGTTCAGTAATGTTAATAATCACATCCATGAACATGATTTCTTTCCGAGTCCTATCCCGATTGTTTCCACTGGCTGTGAGGTGAAGGCCACATGTCCCAAGATTCCGCGCTCAAACTTCATCAAGCTACGCCTTTGTTTTGAATAGGCCTCTAGAGACCTCTAGCGGACAGAAAATCTTACATATTGAACCTTTAACCTTTATAATAATACCAGCTGACAGGATTCCATGTATAGTTTTAGCATAGTATAGTTTTTTTGCCTTGAGAAAAAAACCCTGGTATATATCCTTGTATATATCTAAATAAATCAAGACTGAAATCGAATTACAGTCTTAATTGAATCAAAAGTTGGCCCTGGTTTATGATGAGATGTAAGAAGTATAGTGGATATATTTAATCTTATTTTTCATATTTTTCAGAAATAAAGTCTGAGGTTGCATTTCTAAAAAGGTACATTTTCTTTACATTTAACATGTCAGAACAGCAATATGCTAATAGCTCTCTGTTCAGGGAATGGCTTAAAATCTATATTTAGTGTTTACTTGATACTTAAATGAAAATATATTGTTTTTCCTCCGGGTTGAAGGAATGCCGTCTGTATTGTATAAAGCATTCATTGGTTTTCTGTAGAACAAACCCTGTGAGAGTGCTGTCGTTGCGTTAGCAAAGACATGCGCTGCAGATGGAGGTGAGCACACTGGTGTTCTCTGTTCACACCTGATATTTTTGGAGCTCTCTTGTTCCAAATCGTGAGGGGAAAAAGAAGGAGAGAAAAAAATTGTCAATGTTTATGTGGAAAGCTCAGCGCTCAGATTCGCCTGCCATCTGAAGCCAGTGAGAGAGAAGAATTTGGCGGAGAGTATTTTTAAACCCCAGAGAAACCTCAAAGGCTGTACTTAGAGGGGGTCAGCCGAGGCAAGATGGAGGCACGCCATACAAAAACCTCCCAGGCAGATGGGCCTTTCAGAGCCCCTCTGCTACCGATGTCAATGTCAGGCCTACCTGTGAACGCACACTTCTGTTTTTCTACATTATCCTTCTTAATGCATCATTATTTCTGGATAAACAGGCCCAGGTCAAGCTTTTTATTTTTTAAAGTACCATTTTGCTAAGATGTACTTTTCACAGTGGCAGATTTAGTCAAGGTCATATGCTGAACAAAACGAGTTTGATTTGAGCTCAAAGGGCGACATGTATGTAATAAGGATTATCTGAGTGAGGAGATATACTGTGATCGCTGCTGTAGCACGAGACACGTTTAAGATATTGAAGCAGACGTTCTCATAATGTCACATCAGATCATTCCCTCTCATGCTCAGACTTGAGGAAGAGAGAGAGAGAGAGAGGAGTGAGATGATGACGTGCTGTTCGAGAGAAGCTACTTTTTTTTTTAAACAGCTATTTCTGCTTACAATCGACATAAGTGAAAATTGACTCTATTTACTTTTATAATTAACATTCCTGGTCGTTATTGATGATGATAATCATTCAGATTCATGATTCACATGCAAATTTATTGTAAATAGGCCTGCATTGATACATATTTCTTGATTAAATTCTGATTCACAAGCTTTTGATTCAATTTTGATTAATTTCAGTTGCAATGTACATTTATTTACATATGAAAGAAATGATCCTCCTCATACAGGGAAATTTTGTAACTAAGTTAATATTGAGTAACTTATAGTTTTGGCACAATATTGCCATTTTGTTTCGCCCAAAATGTCTCTGCACAATGAATCAGTGTTATTTGTCGCCACCTACTGGTATCTCGATGTTGATTCAATAACAACTCTGGCAAAGGCAGCGAGTTCGTTCAGTAAAGGATTTTTTCAAACTTATTCACATGGTAACTATTGAGTTTGTGTGTCTTTTTGAATGATTCATTAAAAGGACAGGCTCAGAAATGTTTTTGTGAATTCGACCAGATGGTTGCGTGGTATGTTTTTAAGGAACCTGTTGTCATTTGTTCATGAATCAGACTACACTTGTTGCATGTTTATTTTTTGTTATTCACTATAAAGAACCTCATCATAAGAGCAGTGTTGGGGAAAGTTACTTTTAAAAGTAATGCATTGCAATATTGCGTTACTCCCTAAAAATTAACTAATTGTTTTAGTTACTTTTTTAATGAAAAGTAATGCATTACTTTTGCTTTACTTTTTCTCACCTGGTTTGTTTGTTTTTTAATAACAACAATTTTTTTTTATATTTTTGCCAAATATAAAAAAGGCCCTTTGACACCAAAAATAAAATGATAAGCCTCAGGCTGAAGGAAATGCATATTTGCACCTGTACAGTAGAGGGCGCAGCTCAAACAAACCTTTCAGCTGTGCTGCCATTCTGGATTAAAGAAGAATAGGATACAAGAGAAGGAAGTTTAACACTCCTATTTCTAAATCTAATAATGTAATCTAAATAATGTAATCTAAGTCTTATGTAAAGTAATTTTTACTTATTAGTATGATTGAATTGGATCATTGTAGGTCAGCAGCAAAGACATTGGTTAATAAAGTGAGATTAAATACATAAAGTGTAATTTAATATAGTTAATTATTACAGGGTTGCTTAAATTTTTGAGATTGCACTTCACTGTTTTTCAGTGTTTTTGTGCAAGTGAGATAAGTAAATGCATGTTCACATTTAGTCTAGAACTACAATAACCATCATGTTCACACAATGCCTCTGCACTTTATTTCTCTCAACATGGGGACAGGAGAGCTGTCAGTCAATAAGTGTGAAAAAGTAACTTGCGTTAAAGAAAAGTAAGTTAGATATTTTGTTGTAAATTGAAAATGTAATGCGTTATTTTACTAGTTAATTGAAAAAGTAATCTGATTACGTAAGTCAAGTTACTTGTAATGCTTTACCCCCAACACTGCATAAAAGTCATTTATTGGTGAATAGGCCTACGCTGGTTGCAAGCATTTGTTTTTGATCCACAACTTGAACTGGTTCATAAGAGTGAATCAGAATAGGGTCACACTGTATGTTAATGCATGCAAGACAGCTCAATAGAAAGACACGTTTCTTGCCTTTATTTCACCACACATTGCCTTTTGTCTTATCACAATTCGGATTGCAAACTTGTGTAAAATATGATTTATTTTACAGTTGGGGAGGGGTATAGATTGAGCAGTGGGGAACGCAGGCATAGACAATAAAAATGTTCCCAGCCTTGAAATGTAACTTTCCTTCACACTAGAAATTGTCAACTGACAATGTCCAAAACACAAGTTATTTGAGTGAACATTTGGAAAGATTATTTATTAGTACGTAATTATTTATTATGGTTACATAATTATTATGCTATATATTTGTTGCTTTCCTTTAAGTCAGATTACAGGATTGGAACCAGAAGAGAACCAAAACATAATACAGTTTCAGTAGTTCATTACTGTAGATCTTATAGTTTTTAGTCCATTAGCGTTTTCATTGACTCACATATAGACGAGTAGATTACATTTGGACACGCGGTGGCTGTGTAAATATTGCATAAACGTTTTCTCGCCGTTCATACAGTACAGTATGAATGAAAATGAACTAATGGCTGAGGATTTATGCTGCCCGCCGATGGCTCACCCTAAGAGTTTTGTTCCATTAACCTGGAGTATTTTGAATAAAAAGCCAATAATGTGTGTGCTGGGAAACGTCCAAGAAATTAAATTAGAAATTAGAAATTTTTTGATCCACAACATGAACTGGTTCATAAGAGTGAATCAGAATAGGGTCACACTGTATGTTAATGAATGCAAGACGGCTCAATAGAAAGACACGTTTCTTGCCTTTATTTCACCACACATTACCTTTTGTCTTATCACAATTCGGATTGCAAACTTGTGTAAAATATTATTTATTTTACAGTTGGGGAGGGGTATAGATTGAGCAGTGGGGAACGCAGGCATAGACAATAAAAATGTTCCCAGCCTTGAAATGTAACTTTCCTTCACACTAGAAATTGTCAACTGACAATGTCCAAAACACAAGTTATTTGAGTGAACATTTGGAAAGATTATTTATTAGTACGTAATTATTTATTATGGTTACATAATTATTATGCTATATATTTGTTGCTTTCCTTTAAGTCAGATTACAGGATTGGAACCAGAAGAGAACCAAAACATAATACAGTTTCAGTAGTTCATTACTGTAGATCTTATAGTTATAAGTGACCTAGATTGCACACAAATGCATCCATATGTGCCGCATGCCTACGCATTTGAAAGAACACGTTATCTACATGCTCAACGAGCAGTGACCTGTGACAAAAGCACGTGAACTGTATCGTCCAGCTGACATTCCTCGCCATATGTTTCTTTTAGACACGCTGGATGAATTTGTTGCAAACCAAACGCCTATTCTTAACGTCGGCTTCACGTGGGACATTAAAATCCATTAGCGTTTTCATTGACTCACATATAGACGAGTAGATTACATTTGGACACGCGGTGGCTGTGTAAATATTGCATAAACGTTTTCTCGCCGTTCATACAGTACAGTATGAATGAAAATGAACTAATGGCTGAGGATTTATGCTGCCCGCCGATGGCTCACCCTAAGAGTTTTGTTCCATTAACCTGGAGTATTTTGAATAAAAAGCCAATAATGTGTGTGCTGGGAAACGTCCAAGAAATTACATGAAATCACTCGCGCTCAGCGCCTGCAATTCAGCCAAATGAAGTACATTTTTAACATAATGAAAAAGGCCGTTGCATTAAGTCAGTAGAGCGGTTTATAGTTTGGGAAACCGATGCTGATTTCGTAAAGCATGTTGAGATGACGGTATGCAGATCGGCACAAGCACTGATATGATTGCGATCATAATTACTATCATTAATATGCAGTTCAAAACGACCTGCCTGCGTATTCGCTAAAGTTGCGACCCCTCGACCAAATTGAGGATATGATGGCTACACCTTTATTTTGCCTAAATAAATACATTTCCTGGGCTTCTAGATATGTTTAAATAAGCCAGACCTGAATGCAAATGACCTGCAATTATTTATTCATGAAATGTGTGCAGGTTCAGTCAAGTGGAAGTGGTTAGCATTGCGCATTTGAACAGAATCATTCAATAGCCTTTCAAAAGCAAATGAATTACAATCCAAAGAAAAACAGGTTCAGGGTTTGATTAATGGACTCAAGTGACGCATAAAATACAGGGCGCACATGATTAGCGACTGGTCAACAGTGTTGGTGAGTCTCAGCCGTGCTACCTAATACTCCCAGCACTGGTCAACGTAAACACAGCTGTTTAACACCCTCCACGCGCGCACCCGTGATACATTTCAGCTTTGTGTGAGGTGAGGTCACGACGCCACCTTTCCCTCTGTTTCCCCTCCTTCATAAATTCCTTTAAAAACGCTAAATTAGTGGTCCGAGGACGAATGTAATGACAAGTAATTATAGCTATATTACAGTAAAACTAATTAGGCAATTATACGTGAATACAAACACGACGACGCGAATGTTACACAGCAGTCAGATTAACGTCAAAGTCGCTGTCAGGGTTGTCAGAGAGCCTTCAGCTCCATTTACCACATCTGGCAGTCAAAGCCACATTTAAGTTCGTCTTTTGGACAAATAATTATTCACAGGCATTGACAAATCTAACGCAACGTTAGAACAAGTGTCTGTCCTGATAGCCATGAAGTGCCTCTGGCTTATTCTCATGGAGTGTATTAATATGTACGAGATTCGAGTAGCTCTCAAAAACTTAACCAGCTATATCAGCTATTTCTGTGTTTAAATAGTTGATGGAGCTTCTAAAAATGTAGAGCTATGAGTTGCCTTTAATATATTCTGGCTGTGCTTGATCGGCGAACGAGAAAATGCCAAGCTAATAGTGATGTCTTTTACATACTAAGTGGAAAAAACACTATTTTCCTAGTCATACCCCTTTCAGTATCTTCTTAAATGATCTTAAATTAATAGTTTTTATGTTGTTCCAAACCTGTGTTTTATTTTGTCTATGGAACACCAAAAGAGTTATTGTACAAAATGTTTTTGCTGCTCTTTTCCCATACAATGTAAGTGAAGGGGGACTGATGAGCTGCAATGGAAGATTTTCAGAAAAGTCTTTTTCTCATCACATAACTTCAGAGGATTTGCAATGTATAGCGCATATCATATTTTTTATGCTTTTTTGTCATATTTGGAGCCTGACAGCTCCAGTCCCCATCCATTTTCATTGTATAGAAAATAGTGAAAAGGTAGTGTGAGCGCCTGCAAAATAATAACTCTGTTTCACAGAAGAAAGTAAGTCACAAGGGTTTTTAAAAACATGAGCGTAAGTAATTTTCATTTTTGGGTGTACTATCCCTTTAAGACCACACTGACTATCCGTTCATAATTCTGTTGGGATGAGTATTAGCAAGTTTACGCTTGTTTATAAAGGGAAATTTATTTTCAGCCTCTCTCAGGAGTAAACACAAGACGCAGCAGGCCCTAACGCCGAAAAAGAATATCAAACTAATTCAAATAAACAGCATGTCATCCAGCAGAGGTCAAGCAGGTTTAGGTCAACTCTGTTGCTAATGCTGTAGACGCAATGTGTGTGTCTGAGGTTCTGTAATTGAATTCATGCGTTCTGATGTGCATATACTTGCATTTCTAATCAGATTTTGTGGAAATTATGCCTAGAGATGGCAGCCAAAATAAAACCGCATATACTTTTACAGTATCACACCAGGAAAACAAATATTTTTATTTTATTTTAGTTGGTTGTTTTTAGGTCGCAATGTTGACAGAGTGCATTAATGTTAGGTTGTGATTCTGTATCAAAAGTCTGGTGGATTTTTAGAAAAACATTTTTAGCAAAAAAAACTGTGGTGGTACCATAGTACAGTGATGGTTGTTTATTATATATATATATCCATATAAGGCATGGCACATGGCATGCCAAAGAACTTTAAGGAATTCCATGGAATGTGGTAAATGTTAAATGATACATGTAAAAAAACCAACAACAAAAAAATGTTAATGGGACACTGTAAAATGCTTTGTCAGCATAGTTTTTTTTTGTAAAAACAATATTTATAAAATATAATAGAAATATGTCTTTTTTGTTTTGTTGTTTGTTATTATACTTCATCCGTTGGGGTTAAATAGGCTGCGCTGACAGATGAGGAAAAAAATTTGAACTGAATTTAGCTGGATAATGTCACTAAATTTGCACTGAACTGAATCAACATTGAACTGACTTGAGCTGAATAATGAGCTGCTTATAGCTGAATTTGACTGTTTTAATAATTGATGATATTTGCAACATTGACACAGTTATTGAAATGAATTGAATCAATGCTGAACTAAATTGAGCAAAATAATGACACTATTATGTGCTATAGACCTGCTTTACTGCTGAAATTGAATTTGTTGCATAATTGATGAATTTTACAACATTAACACTGTTGACCCAAGCCATCATGGTGATAAAGGAATAGTTCACCCAAAAATGAAAATTATCCCATAATTTACTAATTTATATGAGGGTGTTTTAGGGAATGCTGTACCACAATGGAAAATGGTCAAAAAAAGTAGTTTTTCTTTTTCTTTTCGCTTCTTTTTCTCTTTTAAATGCACATTTCTTTTAGAAATTGATAGATTTATATACTTGTAACTCAAAACAAAAATAAGTATATCCCTATCATTTATTCCCTATCATTTGGCTAACTCATCTTCACTCTCATCACATGGAAGAGCTAACTCTATACTCTTCCTGTTGCCCTTTCCGTAAAATATTGCTGAATTCATTTTATGAAAAGAAGAAATAATTTTGTTATTTATACATGAATAAAACTATACTACAATAAACACTTCCAATAAATAACTGCTATCATATTGTTGATGCTATATCTATCTATAACTATCTCCAATGCACTGTGGTACAGCGTTGCCATATGGAAACATCAATATTTTCTCAATTTACAGTAAACTATGTTACACAAAGTTGATTTGTGAATAAAAATATCCAATTTACTTATCAAAGATGCTGCAAAAAATCCACTTTGAGAAGAGATGTTTAGAAATGAGGTTAATGGAGCAATTTCTGGAGCACTTCAACAGGTGTCTTCTGTGTGAGGGTGACAGTGGGAAAGAGAGTTTTGGAGGGACATTCAAATGTCATTTGGCTTAAAAACAGCACATCATTGGTTACCTTAAAGCCTGCCCTTTTAATTCTCATATTGCAATATATTGTATTTTTTTTCTGAATAACAAGGAAATAAGTAGAAATTAATTGTTGCCATATGGCAACACTGTACCATAAAAGTTTTTTTGTGTTTTTTTTTAACATTTTCTCTTTTCTTCTTCTTCTTCCTTTTTTTTTTTTTCGTTAAAGTGTATTTTGTCAGTGATATGCTCACGCTGTCCAAGTGAAATAGCCCAGTAGCTTGTTTTAGTGCTAAATTCTTCAATTAATGCTTTCTGGAAGCTATGGTACATTAGAATGGGAGACTAGCTAAATATTTTGCTGCAAAGTTCCCTAACCTCTAACAGCAGTGTTTATCTCCCTCTCTTTCCTTCAATAAATTTATAACACTTGTCAGTAATGAGAATATTCCTTTGTGTCTCCTGGACCATCAGGAACCCCAGAGGAACGCTGATTAACCTCCAACCTCAACTAGCAGTGATCAGTCTCTCAGTAACTGTATTACTTTGGATTGTGCCTTGTCAGGAACAGACACAGTGGCTTTTAAGATTATTTTTTTCTGAGTCGACAGCTTTGATTTGAAATATGTGTTTAATAGCCAGCGTCTACTGTAAATAAGTTTCGCTGACCCTCTGAGTGCGACTGAGCTTTCTAACACCGCTGGTCTTGTTGCATCATATTTTTAATATTAACTGCTTTCCAGTCTACTAAAACAAAGAAAAGATTACAAATCGACACCAGATATAAAACTATGTGACCCTGTGTACAGCATACGTGTCTCTGATGTGCCGTAGCTACAGGGCTCTCCGGAGACTTGTTCCAAGTTATTTATGATTCAGGAATTAATCTCACTTAGTGAAAGCTCCCGAAGAAGTGATCGTCTTGAAAAGCGGAGAGGGGGAGGGCTGCGGCAGGGGTAGGGTAGAGGCTGAAATGCGATTCAAGACTTATTTAAATCCCCCTCGTAGATTAGAAACCAGTTTGACAACCCTTTCACCACTTGTGATATCTGAGGGGTTTTTTATGCCACGGCAAAAGGAGGTAATCCATTCGGAATTTACAAATGATTTGAAGCAGAGCAGCAGACAAACTGTGCCGGCTGTTTCCGGAGAAATATTTCCATATTAGTGATAATTTGTCAACAGAAATGCAAATAAGGGCTACATTTGAGCCATTGTACAGCTGAATGCCATATTTTCCCATTGTTGGAGCTGAATCGTCCAAGGCTTTTCTTCCCGGGGCTCATCAACATTTCAAAAATGGATTATTATTTATGGCTGGGGATATATCATTGGCATATCATAGGAGTAAATAAGGAAATATGATGTTGTCATAAAATAATATAGGGGAATATATGGCTCATCTGAATGAGCTGTAATGGAAGTATTCTACTGGTGGAGGCTCAGCTGGGTGGGATTTCTGCTTAAAATGATGTCTGCACAGACCTTATATAAAAAGACAGAAACATTTATTAAAAAAAAAAAAAACGCCCCATGTTATTTTGTTCATCTGTGCAAGAAATAAGGACTTTACGAGACCCCCAATTAAATACAAGGTATAAAATCTCATTAATTTCACCATTTCTGATAATGAACTGATTTTGCATCTTTGATTGCTCATTATAAGCTTATTAATTAAATCATCATCAATCTTGCTACGGTACGTTTGAGCCATAAGCACAATCCAATTAGATAATTATGTTCGTTTGTTGGTTGGTTGGTTGATTGTCCATTGCAGTTCGACTAATGCACAGATTATGTAAATATATCTACATATCATGGATTTTCATTTTCAAGATGTTTTTTATAAGCTTTGTTGATGTCTAATGAGAAAATGTTGAGCAAATATTGAAATGTGCATTTGGTCGTCTCTCATAGGTCATTTACAAGACAACATTTTCAACTAAAAATGGAAAGCGTTCATTTACACAACTATGGCATTTTGGGGGCCTGAAATGCAAACTTTTGAAAACGGGTTTTAAAGTGCAAGTTTTTAAAAACGATACCATTATCGTCTCCGCATAAACTACAAAAACGGTGGCGTGATGCGCGAGTGTAGTGCGTATAGTGTTTATTCTATAGGTTCATAGTGTTTCTTTCCAAAGTGACATCGCAACTACTGGCCTGCCTGGCATGACTAATCCAGCACTTTAAATCGTTTTCGTGGATCCGTGTGAACAGGAATAATTTTTACAACGTTGTCGCCTGTACACAAAACTTTTCAAAAACCCAAAGGAAAAGCTTTTCTGTTTTTAGTACATCTTTGTTGTGGAAACGTATCCTTCGTTTATATGTTGATATAGGACTGAGAGATTTCCTGTCACATGTTCTGGCGAGGATATGTTTATAAAATGTAACTAGTTAATACAGACTTTAAAGGTGCCATCGAATGAAAAATTGAATTTACCTTGGCATAGTTCAATAACAAGAGTTCAGTACATGGAAAGGACATACAGTGAGTCTCAAACACCATTGTTTCCTCCTTCTTGTGTAAATCTCATTTGTTTAAAAGACCTCAGAAGAACAGGCGAATCTCAACATAACACAGACTGTTACGTAACAGTCGGGATCATTAATATGTATGCCGCCAATATTTGCATATGCCAGCCCATGTTAAGGCATTACACAAGGGCAAAACGTCTGGATGTGCACAGCTGAATCATCAGACTAGGTAAGTAAGTAAGGCAATTGCAAAAAATGGCAGATGGAGCAATAATAACTGACATGATCCATGATAACATGATATTTTTAGTGATATTTGTAAATTGTCTTTATAAATGTTTCGTTAGAATGTTGCTAATGTACTGTTAAATGTGGTTAAAGTTACCATTGTTTCTTACTGTATTCACGGAGACAAGAGAGCCGTCACTATTTTCATTTTTAAACACTTGCAGTCTGTATAATGCATAAACACAACTTCATTCTTTATAAATCTCTCCAACAGTGTGTAATGTTAGCTTTAGCCACGGAGCACCATCAAACTCATTCAGAATCAAATGTAAACATCCAAATAAATACTATACTCACTGGAATCGATGCATGCATGCAGCATGCATGACGAACACTTTGTAAAGATCCATTTTGAGGGTTATATTAGCTGTGTGAACTTTGTTTAAATGCTGTTTAAGGCAGTCGAGAGCTTGTGGGCGGGGGGAGCGCCAGAATTAAAGGGGCCGCACGCTAAATCGGTGCATATGTAATTATGGCTGAAAATAGGCAGTTAAAAAAATTAATTTAAAAAAATCTATGGGGTATTTTGAGCTGAAACTTCACAGACACATTCAGGGGACACCTTAGACTTATATTACATCTTGTTAAAACTAGTTCTAGGGCACCTTTAAAATTCCTCATAAATAGCTTGACAAGAGCAGTTTTTGTTTCTGTGTTGTCATATGTCCTGTTGAAACGGGAAGTGGTGGAAGGACACATCATGAACAGCATTTAGATTGTCACAGGCAAATCAGATTTAGTAGTATTAATGTGCACTGTCATTTATCATTGTTCAATAAATTTTTGCATGTGAAATCCACTAATTTCAATAGGATTCCTATTGAAATTAGTGGATTTCACATGCATTTGATTAGGAATTTTGTGTGAGAGCAAAAGATTTTCCCACATTGATTTTGCGGCAAGTTCAAGTTGGTCGCTTGAAAGCTGCACAAAGAACATGGGAGCTTCATACATCGCTACACTACTGACAGGTCTTTTTCCCTGCAAAATATTAGGGCTGGGACAATATGTCGATGCATTGTGATTCGTGGATCATTTCTGATATTTTCCAAACGCTTCGCAAATCGATTCTGAGCTTAGTTTTTAACAGAAGATATCGCTCTAGGCTATTTTTTAACCACACGCTCAAATGCTCATGAAGAAGACCGCTTGTGCATTCGGCTGAGTCTGAGAACGTATTTGTACCTCAGAATGCTTTTATGATGTGAGATTAATGTAAACAGCCCACTGCATTACCCTTGTAATTCACTTTAACCTTTTCGAACTTTATGAATGATTATTTTATAGAAGGTTCAAGTGGTGTGTGTAAGGAATTGGAAGAGAGCAGAGTACGGCTGTTTCAAAAGCACACAGTGCCATCTGCTGTTGAAAACTAAGCTCAGAATCGATTCGAGAGAAAATCGCGATGCATACGGAAAATATCAGAATCGATCCAGAATCATTTCTTGCTTTGTGATGCATCGATATATTCTCCCAGCCCTACAAAATATGATTTAAAGGGATAGTTCACCCAAAAATGAAAATTTGATGTTTATATGCTTACCCCCAGAGCATCCAAGATGTAGGTGACTTTGTTTCTTCAGTAGAACACAAATTATGATTTTTAACTGCAACCGTTGCCGTCTGTCAGTGGTATAATGCAAGTCAGCGGGAACTTGGACTATAAGAGTAAATAAAACATGACAGACAAATCCAAATTAAACCCTGCGGCTCGTGACGACACATTGATGTCTTAAGACACGAAATGATCGGTTTGTGCGAGAAACCGAACAGTATTTATATCATTTTTTACCTCTAATACACCACTATGTCCAACTGTGTTCATCACTCGATTTGTGAGGTCTGATCGCGCTCTGACAACGGCAGTGATGTCTCGCGCATATACTTCAATGAGTGCTAGACATCACTTCCGCAGGGTTTAATTTGGATTTGTCTGTCGTGTTTTATTTACTCTTATAGTCCAAGTTCCCGCTGGCTTGCATTATACCACTGACAGACGGCAGCGGTTGGAGTTAAAAATCATAATTTGTGTTCTTATGTCTAGAACAAACATGTAGGCTATCCTTCTAAACATTAGCATAATATCATTAGTAGAATACTTTGCAGTATTAAGAAAAGTTCTAACTTTCTGCTCAGAATGCTGAATTTGCATGATTTGTAAATAAATCCATTTTGATGTTTGCATCACATAACTAGCTCTAAATGTATAGCTTTTCTAATGTAGTAAACATGCTCGGTAGCTCACCTGGTATAACATTGCACTTGCGATGTGAAGTGCTTGGGTAGGAGTCCCTTGAAACAAAAGTCAGGATGATAAAATAGCTCAAGGATTTGTAGAAGCAAGCTAAAATTTCATCGTTGCTTCAGCAAATGCGTTTTTATCTCATGTTTGCTTTCGGTAACACTATCGCATTAACCTCTTTTAATTACTGAATGTCGCGATACGTACAACAACTACTGTACCGCAATAGGACTTTGTCAGATTCACGTACATCTGTTTCAGTCAGATAAAACCAAAGTGCTTTTAGCAGCACTCAATAGTTTTGAAAGTATCACAAGATACAAGAAGCAACGTAATATCATGCAACTGGCATGTTTTTCCAATGAGCCTGGGTTGCAGTCTAATAGTGTATACAGTGAATTTATACACCTAATTTGGTAAATCCACACTTTGAGCTTGAAAACATGTTGTAAATTCATCTCAAATTGACTGTGCATTGCATGTTGGATAGATGTGATTTACAATGAGTTTCTACAGGCAGTGATTTGAACATGTGGACGTGCAGCGTGAGGATGTACAGTAGCCAATGTGTAAAGGAACGTTCACACCAACCGTGACACAAAAATCTTACCGGTGAAGAAAATCTTACTCACTGAAGGAAAAAAACAAGTGAGAAGCCCAATAGGAATTCATTGTTTCTATTTAAAACAATCAAAATATATTAGGATTCCAGCTAACAGGGAATGTTCTCAGAACTTTGGCTAATGTTCTGGCAAGGTTCTCTCAAAGTTATGAACACACCTTCTAGTAACGTTAATAGAATGTTTGTTCTAACAAAGTTATGTTTTTTTTAAATAATGTTATCAAAACGTTATTTATACATTGTCCATGGAATGTTTTTCTGAAATATTTTATTTGGACGATGGTCTTATGTTTTTCAAACATTACAAATTACTACTTGTTTCAGATGGTTCAGAGAATATTCAAACATAACGTTCCCATAATGTTTGTAAAATGATTAAATGTAACATTCCCCTAATGTTTGACACGACCAAGAATACGTTTTTTAAACATTTTAACATTCTAAGAACATTCATAAATACTGTTTTTAATACTTAAAGGCACAATATGTAAGATTATTATATTAAAATATCCAAAAACCACTAGAACAATGTTATATATTTTGTTGACTTGTGTAATTACATTATCCCAAATGTTTCCAAGAATGTTTAAATCCTTATTGTTTAAATCTCGTTTTCTTGATTTACTGCAAGTACCATGTTTTACCATGCCCGGTGTTGCAAAGTCCATGGTTTTCCTACTTTTACACTGTTGCCGCGGGTTGTTTTTCATATTCGCAGGTTTAAGCGACCCCAAATAACATGATATTTAGCCCCTGCCAAAAACGCGGATTTTACCCCCGTAACACGATTTTTACCAGAGCCCCATCGGATTCTTTTCCACCGGCTGTAGACGTGAAGACAACACCTCCCATGATTCCTCAAAATCAAAGCATCATCAAGCTACATCTTTGTCTTGAATAAGCGACCTCTAGTGGTGAAAAATTACATATCGTGCCTTTAATGGGAACGTTAGCCATATTTTTGTTAGCTAGCAAAAGCTAGTGAAAGACTTCACAGAAATGGCTCCTTAAGGTAAAAACGACACAGTTTGGCTTTTTCCAGTGCGTAATAAGTTTAGAAGTGTCAGTTATTTGGAGCATAAACAAACTGCGTTCATTTGCCTATATGTGTGTGTGCGTTTCACTCTGACTGAGCAAATGTGCTCTTCACAGTCATCTGTCGGTCACCCTCATCAGCTTGTCTATCACTCGTGTTCCCTCTTTTCTTCCTCTCTTTCCCCCCTGGGTGTATGTTGTTATTCTCATGTTGGTTGGATGCCAGCTTCCTCAAACACACATTACATGCCAGCGAGCTTCAGGGACGGCTGCGCCACGCCACAGTGGCCTTAAAAGTGTGCCTTACGTAATTGCCAACTGTCTCGAATCATTAGGGGCAGCCTTTAAAAAATACATGTTTCTGCCGACAGCTGCGTACTCTCGACTTTGCTTGCCTTTCAGATCGGATTTGCTTTAGAGGTTCCACTCAGTTATATTTAACCCAGGGCACAATGAGAGCTCTGGCGGCAAGGACCTCTGCTATCTGTTCCTTTCTCCTTCATGAGCGAAACAAAGGAATTGTGGGTATTAGGATGTAATTATTCTCTGAATTTGACCAGGCACGGTGGCATACTAGTTCGGGGCTCTGGCAAAATTAGCATTAGCTTTACTGCCATTTGTAACTTTAATGAAATGTTTGTTTATTTATGCCAAAGCAAATCTGAAGAGATTTCAGTGAGACCACTTAGCTGTCATACTTTTAGTTATTGTCCTCATGCTTTTTTATATAGGGAGTATTCATCGTTTTATGTATTAATTAAAGCCGGCTGTGTGTTTGTGCGTCTAAGCATGTTCTGTGTAGCATATGAGTGATGAGCACACACTCCGACAGCCATGTCACATCCTGTAAGAATGGGGGCAGTTCAGACGCAGCTGCCCCGCAGACACACTCCCACAAACACACACAAACTCGCACGCACACATCTGTGAGCCAAAGCTGCTGTGCAAAAATATCTGTTCTACTTTAGTCCTTTATTGTTTTTTGACAAAAAAAATATGATCAATATTTGGTGGCAATATTTTTATTATATATTTTTGTGACAAAATATTTTAAACATTTAATTAAATTGTTATTATTTAGGTAATTGTTAATTATTTATTAGCATTGTTATACGCACGCGTGTGTGTAAATATAAATTGTAATGCTTAATATGCAATCATCTCAAACCCCATAAAATTCTTTTTATACAAATGATAAAACATAAATTAATATTTTTATATATATATATATATATATATATATATATATATATATATATATATATATACATGTTTTTTATTAAATTTTTATTATTATTTAGGTAATTATTAATCATTAATTATTATTATTATGTAAAGCATGAAAATGTTTTGTAAAATGTATCTCAAAACCACCTAAAATAGTTTTTTATAAACATATATATGCATTTACATTAAGTTGTAAAGCATAAATTAATATATATTATATAAAACAAAATATAAAGATATTTTATTAAATTATTACGATTTTATAGGAACATTTTTACAATTTATATATAAGTTGTATATATCTGTCTAAAAACAATGTACGTATTTGTTTTTGCATGCATTTAAATTAAGTTATGGTAACTGCAAGCTAAAGTCAGAACATAGAGATTGTGTTTAATGTTCCTTTTATAGAATTTTTTTTTTCTTTGTTTTGGTGGCTCAGACATGTGGCTTACCTGTTTGAAGACTTCATACACTGATGCACACTTTGCTCCAGTTATTTTTGCTTGAAGGCACCTACCACAGGAAGAGGTGCTCAGTCAAATCCGAAGGTCACACAAAAGGGGCCTCTCGTTCCCAGGGTCAGATGATGTCACCAGGCTGAGACAAAGGGAGGTGTTGGGCAGGTGGTGGCCTCAGAGATCTCTGTGTCATTTTCATTCACCACAGGGGCGAATGGTGGCCGTGAGAAAGCAAAGGAAGATCAATACCGTTCAGCTAGAGGGGGCCGCAGGCAGCCCCCCAAAAATTATTTACACATGTGAGAGGAGCTGGTCTGACCATACGGGGGAAAATCTTGATGAATAACACAGAGAAACAGCTCAGTGTCTCATTGCATTTTTGAATTCAAGATTTTATTTCTTTTTATGTTATGAGTTTCTACATTACTTACAATTTTTAAGATGCTAGCTTTTTTTTTTTTTGTAAATTTGTCAAATCTTTGTTTGAAATATCGGTACTCTAGAGAGATAGAGAGGGAGATAATTGTACATCATTGATTATTTTTCCATTTTATTTTTTTTTTTTTTTAACAGCAACTAGACATGAAACGTTTGCTGCTTGTGGGGGAGTGTGAAAAACATCTGAAATATTTACGTCATTTATTTTTTGAGTGAGCAGTGGAAAGATTTTTTTTAAGACACCTGTTTCTAAATGAAGATCTGTTCTCAGCCTACACACAAAGGCATAAACAAGAAAACAAACCTACTTAGAAACTTATGTTACAACAGTCAAAAATTCCACCACATCCTTCCCAAGTCCATTAAAATTTCTCATGTTCCAGCCACAAAAATTATATTGAAGTTTTTTTTTTCGTTTTTATTGTTGCATTTATTGTCATTTTAGTTTTGTTTTCATTTAATAGCCAAAGTATCAAGGCATATTTATCTTTCGCTCAGCAGCTGAAAAAAAAAAAAGACCCATAATTGACCATTAATCTGTTTGCGATTCATCTTTCTGCCACTGCACCTTCCATGTTTTGACAATGGCTGAACAATTGTCATGCTAAACAGGTCTCTATATATGAAAATAGCATTTAATTATGGGTGAGGGGCCTCGGACGCATCATAATGACAGAACACCTCCCTTTAGCAAAGGGCTTGTTGCTCTGGAGTTTTATAGAGACCGGGTCGTAGCGCCATTAGCCCTTGTATGCGACAATGAAGCAGCTAACAATAGAAGGTCCATTATTGCACTTGTATGTTTGAGTTGGCTGTCGAACCCTCTCTCTCTGTCTCTCTCTCCACGCTCTAAGTAAGGGGAGGCAAGGCGTACTGCTCACAAAGGCACAAGGCCTGGTGGGAATAAGGGGGTTGGCTGGTTAATCACTGGCCTTAAACTACAGGAAGTTGTCTATTCAAAGAGCCCCTCGGGCAGCAGCTCAAACCTTTAATCAATGCTGGGATGAGCCCAGCCTGGTGCCGAAGGTTGGGACGGGAAGCTGGCGTGGTGCTTGATTACTCTCAGAAGAGAAATTGAAACCCTCTTTTTAAAGATCTATATTTGAACGACATGAAGTATTAGCGATTTAGCGTGTGTCAAGTATTGTTCGTACTGCATGTAGGGTTACAGATTCTGACACACCATAAGTGTTAGGGCCGTAACTCTGTGTTATAAGCCTGGCGGATTATTAAAAAAGGAAGAAACAGATAAGAATAACAGAATTTTTGGTTGCAAAATCCATCTGTTTGATGGGAATCCATGTGATTTTTGTATGTGGGAGAAAGATTTCCCCACAGAGATTTTGCAGTCATGTTAGATTTCTTGGTTTGAAAGTGACTTTGTACATTGAAATAGTCTTTTATATTTACTTATTTTTGGCACCATTTCTCAAATGTGACCGCACCTTTAAAGAGATAGCGCCCAAAAACTCAAATTCAGTCAACATTTACTCACCGAGCTTCAATCCAAATCTGCATGACTAGGCTACTACTTCATTAATCTAGATACTTTTGAACAGTGTTTTCATTTCAAAATGCTCTACATCCACACTAGCGTTTTCAAGCGAAAGTTTCTCATCCACTGAAACATTGAAAAATGCAAAAATAATCTTACTACACATGCGTAAAAGGTGATAAAAGCTCACTGAGATGTTACTGAGAAACCAGACATGCTAAAGTTCTGACACTATTCTTCTGGCACTATCAGTTTGTTAGCAAAATATTTCACCACCGGTGCGTCCAGGTCGCACTCAATCGCCATTCCACGGATGATCTAAAACATAATTGCCCAGTGGTGGAAAGAGTACTAAAAAATTGCATTTAAGTAAAAGTATTGCTACTTAAGAAGTAATTTACTTGAGTACAAGTAGAAGTACTGAAAAATAATGACTTGAGTAAATGAGTAGTTTGCTGAAAAACTACTCAAGTTACAAAGTACTTTAGTATTATTTTTCTATGTTTAGTCACAAAAATGAGGTGATGTTAACAATATGGAGCACTAAACACTCTTTTAATTTTTCTGTATCATTCATACTGGAAGCCGGAGGGCGCCCTCGCGCAGAAAGTCCACAAGTGAGATTCATAGAAGTCTTAAAGGTCCCGTTCTTCGTGATCCCATGTTTCAAACTTTAGTTAGTGTGTAATGTTGTTGTTAGAGTATAAATAAAATCTGTAAAATTTTAAAGCTCAAAGTCCAATGCCAAGCGAGATATTTTATTTAACAGAAGTCGCCTACATCGAACGGCCAGTTTGGACTACATCCCTCTGCTTCCTTCTTTAATGACGTCACTAAAACAGTTTTTTGACTAACCTCCGCCCACAGGAATACACAAGAGTTGCGTTTGTAGAGTGTGTTTGTCGCCATGTCGTCGAAACGCTGTTATTTTCATCCCGCAGTCCAATCACCGGGTCTGATTCCGGCTCAAATTGATAGGGTAAAATTAAAGACATGTTTACAATAACACTGAGCGCGTGCATCTCCACGTTATGGTAAGAGGCGTGACCTTTTCGGGCAAGGAGCGCTAAGCTGCTGTCGAATCACAACACAGGAACCGCTGGCACAATCAGAACTCGTTACGTATTTCTGAAGGAGGGACTTCATAGAACAAGGAAGTCATCAGCCCGTTTTTATGACAGTGGAAACAGCGGTATACAGATAAGTAAATTATGTGAAAAATACTGTTTTTTTACACGCGAAACATGAACACATGTTATATTGCACACTATAAACACAATCAAAGCTTCAAAAAACCACGAAAAATGGGACCTTTAAACTTATGACATTCCAGGAAATCCCTTATATGGACATCAGATACAGCTGAATAACATGCAGATAGAGATGTTCTGACTGATGAAACTTGAAGACAATATACACATGATTGTGAGGAAATATGTTGTTTATCTGTGTTCTTCTAGCCATCTTGGGTATTTTTATAAGAATAATGTACATCCATAATGCAACACTAATCGACATAGCCTGTATCATAGATTTTTATAACATAATATATTTTCTGTCTCACTGTGTTAAGAAGCAACATGAAACCACAGAAATCTGATGTGTATATATATATGCTATATAGTGATTTTTGAGCAAATCATGAAATTAATCTCATAAATTCTTGTGTTTAACGCTATGCTAAGCAAACATACTAGCTATCCCCATTGCCAATTATAGTGATTGTTTTATTACTCATTTTGAAAAGTAAAGGCTGATTTATACTTCAGTGTCGGACCTACGCCGGAGCCTCTGCGCCGTAGGCTATGCGTCTGTTTTCATTTATACTTCTGCGTCGTTGTCCGCATCGACGTGCATGCAGACCACTAGGAGGCGGACTCCGCGGTCATGTTGATGAGTATCAAAACAAAAGCCGAAGAAGAAGCAGCTCGTCATGTACATTGTCAGAGAAGCTTACAAACAGAAACGGCAGAGAAGCGGCAAATAGGTAATGACTTTTGTTGCAGTTTGACTGCATGTGCCCTCTGAAACAGAGTGTTTTTTCATTCATAGTGAAGTTGAAAGTGCTTGCTCTTCTCCGAGTGCTCTGCGCCAGTTATTTGACCCGAGGGAGGGGTTCTAGCAGACCAATCAGAGCGCTCGCGGTTCGCGTAGAATTGACGCGTTGTTACATTTTTAAAGAGGTGCACGTCAGGCTACGTCGTATGCTACGCGTGCTACGCACAGCCGTAACTGCGGTGTACACTCGACGCAGAAGTATAAATCTGCCTTAAGTCCATGTAAGACAGTGGTCTCAAACTCAGTTCCTGGAGGGCCCTGCAGAGTTTAGCTCCAACCAGCTCCAACTCACACCTGTTTAGAAGTTTCTAGCAAAGCCACTGGAAGGCAAGCCTGCAACCTTTAGCCAAAAAAGCATAACGGCTAATGCTAATTGGCAGTGCTTTCTCCAATGGTAAGAGATACAGACCCTCTTATCTCCCTAAAATAATACGATCTCTGGTTTCTAGTAATCCTGAAGACCTTGATTAGCTGGATCAGGTGTGTTTGATTAGGATTGGAGCAAAACTGCAGAGCTGTGGCCCTCCAGGAATTGAGTTTGAGACCAGTGATGTAAGATCATTTGAATATTTTTTAAGAAGGGCAAAAGCAAAGAAGGGTGAGATGTCCGATCAAAGAAATGAGGGATTAAAACAGTACGAATAGAAAATGTGTTGCATGACTTGGCATACATTATTGTTTTCAAATACTTTGTTTTTCACAGTTCACACTACAATGCAAAAACAGCATTTTCAAATCTATCCACATGGGAGAGCATCATCAAAAAGCTCAGTTTTCTCAGGACAAATGCATCAGTGTGGACGTAAGACCAAAACGTACAGAGAAAGACTCATTTTTAAATGTATCCGGATTAGTGTAGACTTAATTTCTCCTGTGGAACACAAAATCATGTAATGAAAGTCAATAGGGTAAGGGAATCAAATTTTTGACTTTAGCTGTATGGGGAAACAACGAGGGTGAGTAAATGATCACAGAAGAACTATCCTTTTAGGTTCGCACACAGCTTTTTGTAACCCTCTCATCTGTGACCCTCTCTTCAGACCACATGAAGAAACTGAAGAAGTCTTTAAAGCAAAACAACAAAATGAAACAGACTCTGCCGCTCTTGTTCTGTGGGACGAGAGAAAAGATGTTTCTGACGTTACTGTTCCCCCAAATGCCCATTTGGAGACCCTTTTAGTGTCGGTAAAGATCATTTGAGCAAGCATTTTTTGAAAGTCCTGCTGGGTAAAACGGTTTTATTCTCACATTAAAAAATTACGAGCATGTGGGGGGACTGGGCTCGAATCCAAAAGCTTTTCTATAAAGGCTATAAATACATTCCATACATTTTCTGCGGTAAACATGTAAAATGCACATGTATAATTTGACCTGGTATATATAGAAAACCATACAGTAAGTGAGTCAGGAAAGACCACCAACTGAAGTCTTATAGAGGACCCTTGTGTACTGCACACCTAACCCAAGAGTACATTTATTAATATATAAATACTGTGCATTGACTTACTGTGGATTATATAATCATCATAACAAAGTGAAAGAAAAGTTTCATTAAATTGTAATTTTAACATTGGATTTGTGACCTAATGTAGAAATACTGTGGAATCTTTTTCATTGTATATCATAAAACTTATTTAAAATATTTCTTACAATTGAATATGATTTTAATTCCCAGATTTCCATTTGGTCACATAATTTCAGCTAAACAAAAGTATGTTCTAAGAATGTTTTGCCAATGTTGCCATTAAGTTATTTCTGAAAGTTCTCAGAACATCCATTTTTTTCAGCGTTTTTTTTTTGTGCAGACATTACAGAAAGCAGTATGGGAATGTTCCATTTTATCATTTTGCAAACATTAAAGGAACGTTACTTATGTTCTCTGAACATTCTGAAACAAGTAGTTATTAACGTTTAAAAAACATTACACAAAGTTTTTCAAAGCCCAGATAACCTGAGTGAATGTTCTATTGGCATTACTTTTCATAACTTTGACAAAACCTTGCCAGAACATTCCCTGTTAGCATTTTTAAAACTACATTTAACTTATACATCCTATCCCATACCGTGTTCTTGCCTTTATTTGTTCATTTAAAAAATTCAAAATGCTTATCTCCTCCTGACCAACCGCTGCCATAATGGGCGATATGAGACGAGACCGCCCAGAGGCCTGAGAGCCAGCAGAACAGGAAGTAATGTTTCAGGACGACTGAGTCCATTGGCCCTGGAGCCTCTGAGCGAGCACATGAAAGCAGGCAGCCATGAGAGTCATCGACCCAGAGCGAGATCTGTGCAGTAGCCTACATCTGAGGGCTGCTGGGAACAGCGAGAGGTGTTCAGCTTTTCAGGATGTGCCATATACAGGTCACATAATCTGAATCTGAAGGGTTTTAGTTGGGTTGTTTTTACAATCAATATTTTTACATTTTTAACAATTTCCATTATAACTACTGGTATTATATGTCAATCAATTACAGAACCCTTGTGTTGTTCTAATGCAGTACAGTATGTTCTTTATTTTTTGCACCACAAAAGGAGAAATTAAAAAAAAAAAGTCCCACTCACACTTATCCATATAATGGGAGTCATAGGCAACCAGCATCAAGCTTTTTAAAAACCACACAAGTATCACTGAAGTGTCCCATGTGACACATGTTGTATAAGTGTTCTGGGCCGTATAAAATATGGCAGTGTTTTCCAACCCTGTTCTTGGAGGCACACCAACATTGCACATTTTGGATGTCTCCCTATGGCTGGCCACACACTAGATTTTAAGCCCAATTTGGAGCCTGATTTGCACCCCCCGAACGATCGGGGGGCGTGGCCCTATTCGAGGCTTATCGCAAAATCCCAAAAATTTTTGTATTGTCATTATGATTATTTAACTGGTCCTGATCTAGACAGAGCATCCCCGATCTCAAATAGAAAATATCAATCATGTTTGATATTTACGACTCTTGATCGGCTGCCTCTGACATGTTACCTGCGATAGCCAATGAGAGTGAGCAAGCGTCACCTACCGGATGTTGCGTGCTTCTTTAGCAGAAACTTGGCAGCCACAAACATGCCACGAAAGTGGAGTATTGAGGAAGATCACCCATATTCTTTTTTTTCTATTTTGTTTTTCACTGTAAAGCAGAACGTGTGCAGGAGAGGCTGGTGACAATGTCAATTGTCCTCCATTTGTTTTTCTTATCGAGTCACGTTTGATCTCGCGAGTTTCCGTGAGATTTCGTCTCACTGTGAAATAATTTCTGCAACAGGTGTGTGGTCTCGCAGTCCGCAGTCACACTTTTGAAATCGGTTAAGATTTGAAAATCATCTAGTGTGTCCCAGGCCTTATCTGATCCATCCGTTTTATTCTACGACATAAAATGCATCAGTATTGCCCCACTCGTGTTTTTTTTTTTTTAAAGCTGTTACGTCTTGCTAACAAGTGGCTAAATGGGATTACAGAGGCTGTTAGGGTCATTAAAAGTCATTGCGCCAAACAAACACAGTCCGCTTTTACAGCCTTGTTGTGCTTATTATCACACTCTTACAAACTATTCTAATTCAAACTTTCAGGGAAAATGTTTTTTTTTTTTTGGATAAAAACTGAAGGAGTTGTTGGCAGGGCTTGACATGATTTTTTTTGCTTACCAGCCACTGTGGCTAGTGGTTACTAGCCACTCAGCATATTCACTGGCCACAATTTTGACATCGATACCATGGGGAAAAACTGCCATAAAGATATTTTTAATATTGTCTCATAATTTGGCAGCAGATATATTAGGCTGCTGTCACTTTAAAGGTGCCGTAGAACGTCTTTTTAAAAGATGTAATATAAGTCTAAGGTGTCCCCTGAATGTGTCTGTGAAGTTTCAGCTCAAAATACCCCATAGATTTTTTTTAATTAATTTTTTTAACTGCCTATTTTGAGCCATAATTATATATGCACCGATTCCTTGCGCTGCCCCTTTAAATCTCGTGCTCCCCCCGCCCCCGGAGCTCGCGCTTGCCTTAACCAGCATAAACAAAGTTAACACAGCTAATATTACCCTCAAAATGGATCTTTACAAAGTGTTCATCATGCAGCATGTCTAATCGTGTAAGTGCAGTGTTTATGTGGATGTATTACATTTGATTCTGAATGAGTTTGATGGTGCTCCGTGGCTAAAGCTAACATTACACACTGTTGGAGAGATTTATAAAGAATGAAGTTGTGTTTATGAATTATACAGACTGCAAGTGTTTAAAAAATAAAAATAACGACATTCTTGTCGCTGTGAATATAGTAATAAACGATGGTAACTTTAACCACATTTAACAGTACATTAGCAACATGCTAACGAAACATTTAGAAAGACAATTTACAAATATCACTAAAAATATCATGTTTATCATGGATCATGTCAATTATTATTGCTCCATTTGCCATTTTTCGCTGTTGTCCTTGCTTGCTTACCTAGTCTGATGATTCAGCTGTGCACAGATCCAGACGTTAATACAGGCTGTCCTTGTCTAATGCCTTGAACATGAGCTGGCATATGCAAATATTGGGGCGTACATATTAATGATCCCGGCTGTTACGTAACAGTCGGTGTTATGTTGAGATTCGCCTGTTCTTCTGAGGTCTTTTAAATGAATGAGATTTATATAAGAAGGAGGAAACAATGGTGTTTGAGACTCACTGTATGTCATTTCCAAGTACTGAACTCTTGTTATTTAACTATGCCAAGATAAATTCAATTTTTAATTCTAGGGCACCTTTAAGACCTGACACATGGATCAATACTGTTAGTACTGAAGCGGTTTTATGTTCACGCACTTTGGGCGTGAGCACAAAAATCTGCGGGAATGAGTAAAATTATGCTCAATATGCACAATCCCACCCTGAAATTCAAGCCCTGTAACAGCAACAATATTCAACTGGAGCAAATGAAATGAGTGAGTGAGGGGAAGCGGGTTTGTGTGCTCAGAGAGATGAGAGAGAGAGAAACTATTGGTATCGTGTAACTATTCTGTGTAAAATTAGTATTGGAAGCATTTCAGATGTATTTCAATATCGATATGTATCGAAAAATCTATATTTTTGACAAAAATGTAAATATATAAATTTCAACCCACCAAGGAGTGACTGCGTACACACCACTGCTGAAATCCACCCACATTTGGTGGGTGTTAATGTCAAGCCCTGGTTGTCAGAAGCTTAGAGGTGGTAATGTTGAAGTCTTGGGATTGTGGTGTAGTTCATTCCTTTTAGCTTTTTACTTCTGGCGATTTATATTTAGGCTTCAAAATTCATAAAAGTTGTGTTAATTTGTGAAAATTATCTTGATGGACAAAACTTGTAAGTTTCATAGACTTTTGTTGATCACAGTGCTTTATTTTTTACAGCAGCAGAAAAAAACACCTGGTGTCACTCCTGTCAGCTAAGAACAAGGAAACTGAATCTTCAATTCACACGGGCTCACCAAAATTGGAAAATAGAAGATTGGAAAAGCATTGCCTGGTCTGATGAGTCTCAATTTCTGCTGCGACATTCAGATGGCAGGGTCAGAATCTGGCATAAACAACATGAAAGCATCCAGATCCATCCTGCCTTGTATCAATGGATCAGGCTGCTGCTGGTGGTGTAATGTTGTCGGGGGTATTTTCTTGGCACACTCTGAGCCCCTTAGTACCATCTGAGCATCGTTTAAACGCCACAGCCTACCTGAGTATTGTTGCTGACCACGTCCATCCCTTTATGACCTTCTGATGGCTACCTTCAGCAGGATAACTCTCTGTCACAAAGCTCAAATCATCTCAAACTGGTTTCTTGAACATGTCAGTGAGTTCACTATATTCAAATGGCCTCCACAATCATCAGATCTCAATCCAGTAGATCACCTTTGGGATGTGGTGGAACGAGAGATTCACATCATGGATGTGCAGCCGACAAAATCTGCAGGAACTGTGATGCGATCGTGTCAATATTCAGTTCTGAAGGCAAAAGGGGGTCCATCTCCATACTAGCAAGATGTACAACATTACATTTATGAAGATATGCAATAAATACTGGCACATTTAGCAAATCCTAAACACTCTCAGCACTGTCTTCAGGCAACAATGTGCTTTGCTGGTGAAGCCAAATATTGAGCTTCAGCACAGAGAGAATTCTGTTCTCATTCTGGCAGCTGGCAGAGTATAACCACAGTTGGATCATCCGATTACTCTGATGATAAGTCTGCCATTGACTGTCTATAGGCCCTTTTACACTGCCTTGAATTGTTGGTGTAAAGTGGGAGATGGCACAGATATATCCTCCTTGCTGGAGTGACTTTTGTACGGAGTGTGCAGAAGGGATGTAAAAGAAATATTTTGTTACAACCATTTTAATTTAGTGTATAAAATCAAGATTTTTTTTATGTTTGTAAATGAATTAAATGATGGCATCTAATCCACTAATAATCATTTTAATTAGTGAAGTACTCTGTTGCAGGCATGGATTCACATTTATTTCACTGCACTACAGTTTTTTAATTGAATGTAGAATGTAGGGAAAAAAATGAAATAATTATTGCAATCCATCAGAATAATTGGCATCACCCGAATCCTTATTCATAAACTGGTTAGTTAGCTTTAAATATCATCAAAGCACAGACTTGCCATGGCTAGGGCATGTGATTTAATCAGTTCATCTTGTTTTTGTACAAAAAAAAAAACTGCTGCTGTTCTTTGTGAGTTTATTCTGTGGTACAGACTTTCAGTTTCAGTAAGTGTCTCTTTTTTCACCTAGAGTAAAGGATTCACAGAAAACAGGGGGAAAATAGTGTGAGATGCAAAACTAGATATACTAAAATAATTAAACTAACAACACTTTGACAATAAATATCATTTAGAGCAACAAAACAACAACAAAAAAAAAAACTAAAGAAATGTTAATCTATGTAAATTGCATATGAAGGTTGTATATGAATGAAATACTAACATTCTGAACGGTGCACACTGAATATGGCTTACAAATTAAAAAAAATAGTATGTGAAACCATGTATTATGCAATGCTAAATATTTTGGCTGTCACATGACCTCATTATGTGCGTTACATAAAATTCTTCACAGTCTGATCAAATAAGTCAAAAGGGAGATCTGATATTAAAAAGTTATTTCCAGTCATTTAAAATGGAAGAAAGTGCAATGCATTGTGGGAGAATACCCTGTAGCTAGGGTATTCGATGTGCAGATTGTTGCTGGGGGTCCCCCTCAGTTAAAATTGTGGGGCCCCTCTGAAAACATGAGGACCCAAGAATCTTCACCACCTTTCTCCCTGGATAGACAACTCTGCATGCTATGTTACATACTGTGTTTTGGCTCATCCAAGTATTATACAGTATGCATACAGAAATGTGCATCATATACATACTATATACTGTCTGAATATATTTGCCCTTGTTATTGATTGGGAACCTTGAATCGTTACCTGTTTAATACAGTTTTATGCGAACACCATACTTAAACATTTGAAGGAAACTACACATGATAGTCAGTGGATGTGTGCTAAGCTTACAGTGCTTGTGGCTAAAGCGAGTGGTTTTCCAGTGTACATGAGTCAGGTACGAAATGAAGCTCTGCCACAGGCTAAGCTGTCACTCAGACCTGAGGTTAAAATAGAACGATCTCCTACCCAAGGCAAGGACAACAGTGAGAGGACTCAATGTGTTATGTCATGCCTCCCAGATGGAGAATTACGGCAATGTTATTTAAAGAGTAAATATGATTCAGCTTCAACCATTGTTGTACATGAGGCTGTACTGACTGGCATGTTTAACTATTTGATACAAACCAGTACTCTCCCTTGCAAAGATTTACAGTGGTAACTAGTTTACACCAAAAACACTATACACTGATTATTGTTATTTTTGGTTGGAAGGGAGCATGAAGAATCACTTTCACACATTGGCAGCTCAAAGTCCAAACCTTAAAGGGTTAGTTCACCCAAAAATAAAAAATCTGTCATTTATTACTCACCCTCATGTCGTTCCAAACCCATAAGACCTTCATTCATCTTCGGAACACAAATTAAGATATTTTTTGATAAAATCCGATGGCTCAATGAGGCCTCTATTGCCAGCAAGATAATTAACACTTTCAGATGCCCGGAAAGGTATTAAAACATATTTAAATCAGTTCATGTGACTACAGTGGTTCAACCTTAATATTATAAATCGACAAGAATACTTTTTGTGCCCCAAAAAAACAAAATAACGACTTTTCAACAATATCTATTGATGGGTGATTTCAAAACACTGCTTCAAAGCTTTACGAATCTTTTGTTTCGAATCAGTAGTTCGGATCACGTATCAAACTGGCAAAGTCACGTGAATTATTGAAATTCCGAAACGCTTATGACGTAACGAAGCCTCGTTTACTGAAATCAAAAAGATTTGTAAAGCTTCGAAGCTTCATGAAGCAGTGTTTTGAAATCGCCCATCACTAGATATTGTTGAATGAAGTCTTTATTTTGTTTTTTAGCACACAAAAAGTATTCTCGTCGCTTTATAATATTAAGGTTGAACCACTGTAGTCACATGAACTGCTTTAAATGCGTCTTTAGTAGCTTTCTAGGCATCTGAAAGTGTTAATTATCTTGCTGGCAATGGAGGCCTCACTGAGCCATCGGATTTTATCAAAAATATCTTAAAGGTGCCCTAGATTCAAAAATTGAATTTACCTCGGCATAGTTAAATAACAAGAGTTCAGTACATGGAAATGACATACAGTGAGTCTCAAACTCCATTGTTTCCTCCTTCTTATATAAATCTCATTTGTTAAAATGACCTCCGAGGAACAGGCGAATCTCAACATAACACCGACTGTTACACAATATTTGCATATGCCAGCCCATGTTCAAGCATTAGACAAGCCAGTATTAACGTCTGGATGTGCACAGCTGAATCATCAGACTAGGTAAGCAAGCAAGGACAATAGGAAAAATGGCAGATGGAGCAATAATAACTGACATGATCCATGATAACATGATATTTTTAGTGATATTTGTAAATTGTTAGCATGTTGCTAATGTACTGTTAAATGTGGTTAAAGTTACCATCGTTTCTTACTCAAGGAGACAAGACTGTCGTTATTTTCATTTTTTAAACACTTGCAGTCTGTATAATGCATAAACACAACTTCATTCTTTATAAATCTCTCCAACAGTGTGTAATGTTAGCTTTAGCCACGGAGCACCATCAAACTCATTCAGAATCAAATGTAATACATCCAAATAAACACTGTACTTACGCGATTAGACATGTTGCATGATGAACACTTTGTAAAGATCCATTTTGAGGGTTATATTAGCTGTGTGAACTTTGTTTATGGTGTTTAAGGCAAGCGCGAGCTCTTAGGGTGTGGAGCACGAGATTTAAAGGGGCCGCGTACCCTGAATCGGCGATTTTATAATGATAGGCAGTTAAAAAATTAATAAAAAAAAAACTATGGGGTATTTTGAGCTGAAACTTCACAGACACATTCAGGGGACACTTAAGACTTATATTACATCTTTTGAAAACATGTTCTTCAGCACCTTTAATTTGTGTTCTGAAGTGTGGAATGACATGAGCATGGTTAATTAATGACAGAATTTTCATTTTTGGGTGAACTAACCCTTTAAAATCATTGAAAGTCTTTGGGATGTGCTGGAGTAGACTTTACAGAGTGCTTGACTCATGCATTGTCAATACAAGATCTTGACCAAAAATTGATGCACCTCTTGATGGAAATAAATGTTGAGATAAGACTTATATAACCTATTTTTTTAAAAATTGTATTGTTTTTAATAATTTTAGTTTTATCATTTATTATTTAATTAAATGTATTAATTTAACACAATATAGTTTTCCATTATAATATTTTGATATTATATTTTGATATTCTATTTTATATAAAAATGATTAGTACAAGTAACCACAATTTTATTGCCGTAACAGTAACTATATATTCTAGTTTAGTGGGAGCTGTGGTTACTTTTGCTGTTAGGCTCTCAAAAGCAAAACATGTGTATACCAGTTTAATATTCTCCATGAAACCCATTATGACAAAAGCAAGAGTGTGACTTTATAGATGCGATTTTCTTTTAGGAACACACTAATACTTCAGACAATTCTGTGAGAAACTGCTTCGACTGTTTCGCATCACAAAAGGCAAGAAATTCATAGGTTATGCACAAAGCAAGGGAAATATGTATACAAGAGGACAGTTGCAAAGAGGCAAGGTTGGAGCCACACTGCAGTGTGCTTGAGTGAGCATGTAGGCCATGCACGGCTGCTGATGCATCGCTCACCCCCAGGAGCGAGAGGGGGAGTTTGTACACACGAGTCAAACAAGCCTTCCTGCATTCATGTGACATCCTCTGCCCCGGAGAAAGATAATACTGGTTCCACAGTAAATAAACTCATATTCAAGAAGACAGGTTTGGTTTTGTAGGATTAATGGTTCATTATTTCTAAAAATAATTTCAGTATGGATAATTTTGTCATGCATGAAATAAAACAAGTTATATAATGTGCCAATTTACGTATTTTCGACCAATGGCAAATGGAAGGGGACTTTAAGGTAACAGAAATTACATATTTGACCTTTAAATTGGCTGCTAAAGAAGGTCAAAGAAATATGGATACAAATTCGATATGTGTGAAAGAAAATGTTGTGGCGAATTCTTATCCATCAATCAGGCGTCACAGCGTTAAGGACTGTGTTTCTTCAACGTTGGATTAACATACATCAGAAAGGCCAATTACCCTCAATATCTTAAGCTTAAGACGAGAGGCCTGAGGTGGTTTCGAATACGGAGGGACGTGGGTCTAATTATACAGTATGATCCCTTTTCACTTGTCGGCGATGAATGGCTTCCTGCAAAATCAAAACCTGTGAGGGAGTCATGGATCAATCCAAGCTTTGGATTAAGACTTCTCTGATAGCCCCCTGTCGAGATCAGGTTTAGAGAAGTAGGCTCTTACGGTTTTCGTTTTAATCGTCTCCTTTACGCAATCATCCTACTTTTATTCTTGAGCCTGTGATGGTCTTCAAATGAGCTTATCCAACGCCTCAGACAAGCTAGCACCTTCCCTCCGTTGATATGACTAACCCTGAAGCCAGAAGGTGGAGGTGTGAAATTATCTTTAAATAAAAGTGCAAGAGCTTGCGCCTACTGTACTTTTTTTGCTTTATGTTAATCGTTGGTGTAATTTATTGTATGAATCATTTTATTGTTCATATGCTCTCTTCTTTTTGGCGCTTTCCACATATGTGGTACACTTTAAAAGTATAAGAGGGTCAAATTCCATGTTTTTGTTGTGAAAACTATTCGATTTTAATCTATTGTCTGACATAAAATTAGCCTAGCATGAGAAGAGGTCAGTTTTGAAGACATCAAATACCTGTATCCCATATTAAAGTGGATTTTGGCCTGTCCCTCTTCAGAGGTCTTGACTGTCTCGACTTTAACCATTAAACTCATACGTCATAATTGCAACATTTTCAACCCTGTTACCAAATTATTGAAAGAAAAAATATAAAACAAACATTTTTATTGTAATTCCATCAGTTACGACAAGCTAACATTGGATCTAACATTGGATTGAACTTGCTTATTTATAGGCTAAATTTGCAGCCCTGTTACCTGCAACTGTTACTGTTGTGACATAGTTTTTTTTTTAATAAGTAAATGTATTTTTGATATTTATGTAATGTTTATCACTACAAAATTGCACAATGACTAAATCAGAGTTTTAATCTATCTTCAAAATGTCTTAAATTGTGGTAACAGGGTTGCAAAAATTACTTCTGAATAGCAGTAAAATATACTACTAATATAACACATATAATATTTAGTTTGGATTATTTCGAGATTAATGCCTGTATCCCCTTCTTAAAGCCTGAATTTTGGCCTGTCCCACCTCAGAATGCTTGACTTTATTAAATATATCTAACAATTAAAAATCATACAACATAATTTTGACAACATCATCCCTGTTACCCTTTAAAAAAAAAAAATCAAACATCTTTCTTTCATTTAGGAATTAAAAGTTCATCAGTCACTATAATTTTGACATCTTCAATCCTGCTACCCATTTTTTTGTAAAAAACAAATGATCAAACTTTTAAAATTATTAAAAGTTCAGTTACTACAAGCTAACATTGGATCCCAAACTCACTTCTATGCTAAATTTGCAGCCCTGTTACCTGCAACTGTATTACTGTTGTGGCATAGTTTTTTTGTTTTTTGTTTTTTTTAAATAAGTAAATGTATTTTTGATTTTTATTTAATGTTTATCACTACAAAATTGTACAATCACCAAATCAGAACTATTAAAATAGATCTTAAATTGTGGTAACAGGGTTGCAAAAACTCTCATATAAAAATAGAAAATAAATATGAAACAATACATATAGTATTTAGTTTGGATTATTTTGAGATAAATGCCTGTATCCCCTTCTTAAAGCTGGAATTTTGGCCTGTCCCACCTCAGAAGTCTTGAACTTATTGAATTTAACAATTAAAATCATACAACATCATACTTTTGACAACATCAACCCTGTTACCCTTTTAAAAACAAAATGATCAAACATCTTTCATTTATCGGAATTAAAAGTTCATCAGTCACTATAAACCAACATTTGATCCCAAACTAGTGTACTTCTGGAACGGAGCGATCACACTTGTCAAATGAACCGGGCTTTGGGGGTCAAGCACGCTCGGGCACAGTTCATAACGCCTAGTGTGAGTACACCCTAATGCGTGGCATAAATTATAAATAGCCTATATTAGGCAGTATCTTAGCGAAAGTGCATTTCTTCCTGTTTTCTTCCATTCAAAAAATTGCATCGTATAGCGTGCTCCGGCCTGGAACGTTAAGTGCAGTGTGAGTGCGGGCCAGCTGGGGAAGTGGGGAGGGGGGACAATCACGCTCGGGCTCGGTTCAAGGCAACCGTGCCTAGATTGCGTACACCCTACCCATTCACAAAGCTGCTGAGACAAACTTAAGGAATAGAGAGAAGTCTTAAGCCAAGAGAACGGGTGGGGTTGACCTCGTTGCTATGGATGATGTCAACACACTTAGTAACTATGACCACAGTGATTGGCTGATAGGGGAGGGGTCTCTGTCAGTGATTTAACCATAGAAATATTGTAGAACGAGATATCATGTTGCCATATTCAAATAAAGTTTTTAAAATGTAGGCTGGAGTGTCACTAATTAAACAAGTATATGTTCAGCTTGTCAGCCTCTTACATGTCTGCATCTCTTGATGTTTTATTAAAAGTTTAGGAGGAGCATGTTCAGATGGTCCATCTAATCAGCTCGAAAGGAGGCATATATATATATATATATATATATATATATATATATATATATATATATATATATATATATATATATATACACAGCCGACTCACCTCGTTATCTCGACAGTTTTCTGCATCCCTCCGCCACCCTGACTCCTCACTCTCAGCTGTTTCCTATTCCCAGGATACGGGGGAGTGCTCTGAGTTTGAGCTAAACTATTCAGTGGATTTTCCTGTACATACATGAACCTTTACGTTATGTCATCGCAGATTAAAATCTATAAATCAAAATATTTATTGCATTTATGAAGAAAAAGCTCAGCACTCAAGGTTCTTTGTCTTTGGCTGGATTGCTGAGGCAGATTACCATCAACAGCCATTTTAGGATTGTTTGTGATTTGTTCTTAGTGACTTAGGAGTGTCTTGACTACTCCTAACTTTTCACAGATTTAGGAGCTAGTTTTAGCACTAAAATGCTTTGTGAAATACTCTTAGAGGAAAAATGTAGGAGTCCTAAAGTTAGGACTGACACACCCATTATTTTTACAAGTTTCTCCTAAATCTGCAAATTAGGAGCTACTTTTAGCCTTAAGATGTTTTGTGAATTCGGCCCCTGATTTTTATTTATTTATTTTTTAGTTAAATAAATGTAAATTTGATGTTTTATTTAATGTTTGTCAAAGTCATTCAAATCAAAGTTTTAAACTGTAAAGGCTCAAACCGTGGTAACAGGGTTGAAAAACTCTCATAAAATGAATAGAAAATAAAAATACAACAAAATATATATACAGTATAATATTTACTTAATGAGAGTAAGCTCCTCTTTTCAATGACCACTTGTTAAAAATCTATACATATTGTACCAACAGGATACAAAATTAAAATATATATAAATATATTATTATAAAAATATATATTGATTTGTACTCTGTTGGTAGAAAGTGTTGTTAGAGAATCAAAAGTGTCTGTGTCATTGTGAGTGTGATGTGTCATTCCAGGCAGTAATTTGAAAGCAAGACACATATGTGAACTTGGTAGTTAGCACATTTTTGGAACGAATCTGTCTTTCTCACCATCGGCTGGCTAAAAGTTTGGCCTGTACCTCTAAGTTTCATCTCTGTTTTGTTATGAACGAAATAGTGACTTTTACACCCAGTTAACGACTGTTTCCCAGCAGTGGCCGCATGACACTACCTCCTCAACCACGGCCTCAACGGTTTTAACCACTTCCACATCCTCTCTGCATGCTCTACCTCCCCCAGCCTTCGTGTTTTGGATGGCGCCTGCTAGCACAACGCAGCTGCCAGGACTGATAGCATCGTGCTGGGTAAAAATCGCTGCCAGCCTTTATGCTAGGTGGGTTTACGCTTCACGTGCTAGAGCGTGTTTGGGGGTTTGCCAAGTTTTAATAATAGTAGACAGGCGGCAAACCGTGATGAGGACATGCGTGTGAATCTGGTTGTCTTCTTAAACATCTAGCACTAATGGACATGAGCGCTAACGTTAAACAATAACGAAGCCCAGAAGCCTAAACACCTATGCAACACCTAAACAAGTGTTTTCACGAAACATGGGGACTTAAAACGAGCTAGCAAATCAACACCACCTCTGTTTATCCATGAACACCCTGCAGTTATCTCAGTGATTTACAGATACTAGTCTATACTATTATAAAGCATGCATTTCTTTGTCATGCATTTCTGAGTAAGCATGTTTGGAGAGATGACTAAGTTCCACTTTACTGTAATTAATGATTCACCATCTTGTTTAGTGTGAGAGTGTACACAAAGTGAGAACGAAACAGATATTTTTTCACCCGAATCTAAATTCACTTTGTTACTGGAGACATTAGTATAAGCTTTATATGGAATATTTAAAAATACATACTATATTAGATGTCAATACAAGTTAAGCTCAACTGAGGTTATGATGACATTGAGGTCAATTGAGAATTTTTGGAAGATTTAAATTCAGATATATAAAAGCACTAGCATTAAAACTTGTGTATTATTTGAGCTAGGAACAATCTTACGATCGCTATTATATTGTCATGACATCAAAAGTCAAACTTCAAAAATTGAACACCGAAAATTTAATATAACTCTACACAGAAAAGATTAGTAAGTATTTTTTTTCACAATAATATTGTTAACAACACACACATTGTTTACTTCCATTATAAGTGCCTCACTGTAAAACTCGGATTGTATTGAACATGGAATATTAAAGGTGCCCTAGAACCAGTTTTTACAAGATGTAATATAAGTCTAAGGTGTCCCCTGAATGTGTCTGTGAAGTTTCAGCTCAAAATACCCCATAGATTTTTTTAAATAAATTTTTTTAACTGCCTATTTTGGGGCATCATTAACTATGCACCGATTCAGCGCGTGGCCCCTTTAAATAGCGCGCTCCCTGCCCCCCGAGCTCTCGACTATAATACAGTGCATTTAAAAAGTTCACACAGCTAATATAGCCCTCAAATGGATCTTTACAAGATGTTTGTCATGCATACTGCATGCATGCGTCGGATCATGTGAGTATAGTATTTATTTGGATGTTTACATTTGATTCTGACTGAGTTTGATAGTGCTCCATGGCTAACGGGCTAACATTACACACTGTTGGAGAGATTTATAAAGAATGAAGTTGTGTTTATGAATTATACAGACTGTAAGTGTTTAATAATGAAAATAGCGATGGCTCTTTATATTTAGAAAGACAATTTACAAATATCACTAAAAATATCATGTAATCATGGATTATGTCATTTATTATTGCTCCATCTGCCATTTTTCACTATTGTTCTTGCTTGCTTACCTAGTCTGATGATTCAGCTGTGCACAGATCCAGACGTTAATACTGGCTTGTGTAATGCCTTGAACATGAGCTGGCATATGCAAATATTGGGGGCGTACATATTAATGATCCCAACTGTTACGTGTTATGTTGAGATTCGCCTGTTCTTCGGAGGTCTTTTAAACAAATGATATTTACACAAGTAGGAGGAAGCAATGGAGTTTGAAACTCAATGTATGTCTTTTCCATGTATTGAACTCTTGTTATTCAACTATGCCAAGGTAAATTAAATTTTTGATTCTAGGGCACCTTTAAGTTAAGTGATGAGGCTGTGCTACATTGTGCGCTGTGCTAATGGCTGTTACTTCTACCAAGCAGTTACCACATAAATAAAAATATTAGGACACAACTTTTCATTTTATTTTTCAATTCAATTCTATTTTATCAGGAAAATTTATTAAAGGTGGGGTAAGCGATATTTCAAAATCGCTGCTGGACATTGTTGATATTTGAAATCAACCCAAACAAACACACCCCTCTCTTCATTGCTCCTCCTCCAAAACTCACTCTCCAATCCTAACCACCCTGCTCCGAGTCAGTCTCGAACCCTGTTCGCCGAGTGCACTAACAATAGCCACTTTTCCACCGTCGGGCCGAACGGTTCTCATTGTGTAATCGTTCCATTCCATGCCGATCCAGGCCAGCTGGTATGGTCACGGTTTCATGAGGGCTGTATGGCTGATAACTTAGACAACCGTGCCGAGAATTCTGGACCGTGCCGTATCAGGCTTCAGTGGAAACACAATTGGAACCGTTCCTTACCATTCTAAGAACCATTTGGCCCGATGGTGGAAAAGTGGCTAATGATGCTAAACACTGTATTCTCTAGCGGTCGTCGTCACCTCTTGAGATAGGTTTACCTACACATCTCTTACTTGCTGGCCTCCGTTACACACGCAATGTGAGAGTAGATGTCTGTTTATCACAGCTGACGTGCAACAAAATAATGCTTTACGAAAAATAAAGTGCAGATGATCAACAAACGACAAGAAAGCACAATAAATGAACGTACAGTACACAATAGTAAATACAAACAAGAGTTCGTTGTTAGTCACCAACAGCACAGCAGCTCCAGGCACTCAAACCCAGTGTTACTCACGTGTGGAGTGGAATCAAAGCAGCCTCCGCCTCTGTTTTCAGGCCTTCCCGCTTAGCTCTCTCCAGCTTTTCTAATATTAACGCGGGCTCTTGCCCAGTCATAACCCTTCATTCCAGTGATATTCTCCTAAGCTTTTCTCTTCTGTATTATGTCTCATCTCTCTTTCTGCAGTCTTTCTTCAAATCTCCCTCTTGCTCGTTCTCTCTCCTCAACCGTCATACGGCCTCTAATGCTGATTGTCTACACGTTTGTTGTTGTTTGCTGGTGTGTCAGTCTGACTAACTTCCAAACAGCGTTTTTGAAATATCGCTTACCCCACCTTTAAGTACAAGCCTTCTGCTAGAAGGTATAGTTTCTGACATGTAAACTGAAAGTACGTTTACACAACGACAATGTACTAAAAACAGAAAAGTTTTTCTTTTGCGTTTTTGAAAGGTTTTGTGCACAGACGACATCGTTGTCAAAACAATCCCCGTTCACACGGATCTGCGAAAATGACTAAAAACGTTGTATTATTCATGCCAGGCCAGTAGTTGGCGATGTCACTTTGTAAAAAAAAAACACTTCAAGCCTATAGAAGGAACACATAATACGCATCATGTCATTGTTTTCACAAATTTGCATTTTTGTAGTTTACACAGAGATTTGCACTTTGAAACCTGTTTTTACCCTGTTTTCAGACCCCCAAAATGTATTTTTAATGCAAGTGTGGGCATGGATGATTTTAACTTGAATGTGCAATGCTTTCGAATTCAGTTGCTTAGTTATTTTATCAATACCAAAACAGTCAGTTTTGCTGATAGATGTTGCAAACAGGTACTGTGTGTGTTATATGATTTTTAATTTATTATCATATCCATAAACACAGATTTGCAGCGCAAATAGTTTTACTATTTACTGGACTTTATTCTTAGCAGCTAATGAAGTCTCGCACATTCACAGAAAATTGTTTACTTCCGCATTGTAAAATAAAGTGGATATCATGACTGAAATACAAAACATAACATCATTTAGAAGCAGAATTACACATTTTATAATTAAAAAATATTGTCAAATTCGCTTAAATATCACCAAAAATGTAGAGATAAAGATTACTGTAATGCATCATGCTTGACAATGAGTATATTTTCTGCAGCACATGTGATTTTAATTTCTTTGGGGCGCAGCATACTGAAATATTACATTACTCTGAATTTCTCAACTTCCCTTTATTGCCTCCTCTCTCTTTCTCTACTTTTTTTTTTTTTTTTTTCTGTGGTGTTTCCTAAAGACCACAGATTCTATTTTTGCCCTCCTATTTACTTTCATATATTTTAAATGTAGGCACCCAGAGTCCCTCCCTGTTAAAGACCCAGCCCTGGTTAGCAAACCGGAGGCTGTGACACAGTGCTTCCATTCTTCAGGGGAACTGTGTGTGTGTGTGCGCCACGACCCCTCCCTAACCCAAACCCCAAAACCAGCACTGACTGTATCCAGGGTACGCTGTCATTTCCTGTCACGGGAGCCTGTCGTTCAGTTTTTTAGGGTTGGGATTAGTGATCTTGCTTCAATATTGATGTGGATCTGAAGCAAATGAGTTCCATCATTAAATTACTTGTACTGTGTGATTAATTATACAGTATGGGAACCTTGGGGTCTTTTTGTTTTCATTGTTGATCAGCCACTTAATTTATTCACCTAATGGCAGAGACGTGCTGAAAATTCATGAAAAGGAGTCTTTGATGGTCGGGTCATTAAAAGTGCATGAACTTGTATTCTATCCAAATTGACATCTTTATTCATTTTTATGAATTGGTTAAAACACTATCAGCTCAAATAACGTTTCGGCAAACCACTTTAGCTGCAGGTGCTATTTGCTAAATATTGCGATTATTCCATTACTCATCAACGCAGTCTGTTGCTCACACACAATGTCTAGTCTCGCATGTCTAAGTTTTGCTATTAAAACTGGTACATATTGCAGATTAATACGGCCAAAGTACACCAGTTCAGACTGGGGTGTCACAATATATCGCAATACAAAAGTGCAACAATATCGTATCATGGATAGTAACAATATGTATTGTGCATATTTCACCCAAAATAAATTACTGAGAAAATATTCAAGTTTACAGAGTTTTAGTGTCAGTACTACATTAAGCTAGCAAGGAATAATTGACTCTGGGCCATTGAATTCTTAGAAAATAATGCATTATTGTGTGTATTATTTTCTAAGAATTCAACGCCCGGAGTCAATTATTCCGCCTATACTATGGTTACCACACCTCAAGACACTGTTCCGATGTTGTATTTCAAAACATTTGTCAGGTTTTTGTCCTTAAAACACCCTTGTGTGTGGGACTAATTTCTTACACATCTCAACCCAAGCCTCCGTTGCTAATTCCAAAACGTCATTTCAGAACTAGTAACGAAGGCTTGAGCCTTGATAGCAAAATAATACCGTTGATACAATTACTAACGCAGTTAGAGAGAGAGAGAGTAATCAGGATCTGTGAATTAGCCTATCTGAGTGTGTGTCTCTCATGGCAGCAGTGTCTACTAATAGCGAAACTATAAGTTTATCTCAAGAACCGCACAGTTATTACCTTGCTGGTGAGTCATGTATCTTAACTTGCTAAACTATTTTACTGATTAATTAATCAGAGCTGTGCTGACAAAAGTTTCTGTGCGAGTGTGTGTCTGTACTAGAGAGAGAGAGGGAGAGTATCAGGACACAATAAAACTTTTATTTTATTTTATTGCAAAAACCATGACTATAATTTTCGTTTTCATCCTATATTTATTTGTTTTGTCTGTGTCGTTGTGGGTTTTGGTTCTTTTGTGGTTGTAGGCTGTGAGGACCTATTGAAATAACTGAAATCATTTGGTGAAGTGATATGGAACTGTAATGCAGTCAAGACCTGCTAGAACTACATTAGCCGTGCGTTTCCCTGAAAATAATTGCACACCTTAGAACATCGGTCAACCAATCAGATTCAAGCATTCAACAGCCCCGTAGTATAACTATATATAATGTTGAATATTATGTATAATAATGCAATGTGGGAAATATTTGTGTATCCTTATAATGCCAAATGTCTTATGTTACCAGTAAAAATGGCCTACATTATTTTAAAGGTCCCGTTCTTCGTGATCCCATGTTTCAAACTTTAGTTAGTGTGTAATGTTGTTGTTAGAGTATAAATAAAATCTGTAAAATTTTAAAGCTCAAAGTTCAATGCCAAGCGAGATATTTTATTTAACAGAAGTCGCCTACATCGAACGGCCAGTTTGGACTACATCCCTCTACTTCCTTCTTTAATGACGTCACTAAAACTGTTTTTTGACTAACCTCCACCCACAGGAATACACAAAGAGTTGCGTTTGTAGAGTGTGTTTGTCGCCATGTCGTTGAAACGCTGTTATTTTCATCCCGCAGTCCAATCACCGGGTCTGATTCCGGCTCAAATTGATAGGGTAAAATTAAAGACATGTTTACAATAACACTGAGCGCGTGCATCTCCACGTTATGGTAAGAGGCGTGACCTTTCCGGGCAAGGTTCGCTAAGCTGCTGTCGAATCACAACACAGGAACCGCTGGCACAATCAGAACTCGTTACGTATTTCTGAAGGAGGGACTTCATTGAACAAGGAAGTCATCAGCCCGTTTTTATGACAGTGGAAACAGCGGTATACAGATAAGTAAATTATGTGAAAAATACTGTGTTTTTTTACACGCGAAACATGAACACATGTTATATTGCACACTATAAACACAATCAAAGCTTCAAAAAAACACGAAAAACGGGACCTTTAAATATATTTAGTCAGTGACAAACATATTCATCTAAAATAAATCTGTATTTCAGCGTTAGAATCATGAATATATAAAGTGAAAATAGCACTATATTCTATTAAGTGAAAATAGCATATTAGCAATAGATGCTATTTACACTAAGTGAAAATAGCAGCATTTTCTTAGCGATATGCTATTTACACTAGGTGAAAATAGCGATAGATTCTATTTACACAATGTAAAAGTATCAGGGGTCTCATTTATAAAACTGTGCGTAGGATCCCTACTAAAATTGTACGTACGCGCAAAAGCTAGATTCTGCGTACGCACACAAAAAATCAGATTTATAAAACCATGTGTACGCCAGAACCTGCGCACAAATCCCTTTATAAATCCCAGTCAGCAGAAGATTGTGCGTACGTGCATCTCCACCCTGTCTCCTCCCCGAAATCACCATATATGGAGCATATGACGCCTAGTTTTAATATGCATAACCTCATCTGCATATCATTTCCATACACGTTCCCATCCACGTGACATCCACGCCATCAAAGGTACAAGACCATGGAAAATATTAGATATGGATTATAAATGCCATTTGTGCCACATTATATTGATAAAGATCATCCAATATCCTCTTTATGTTTTAGAATAAATATATCAAAATATCGATAAAAACAAAATTATATAAAATACTTAAGATAAAGGTTTTAGAATAGAGCTGATTCATTCATTTCCACTGGCCAAATAGTATTTTAATAGTTTTAAACAATTCAAATCAAATTTATACAGTTTTGCTGTTAAGGTGAACACATCTTTTAGGAAGTTTATAGGCTATTTTTAGTGGAAACAGATCGGCCTACTTATTTATTGCAGTCGTCTGATCTCGGCGCGTCACTGACAAAGTATTTTAAAAAGAAAACATGCAAATCTTACCGTTTTCCTCATATTATATCCTTCAAATGGTAATTGTTTGAAGATCCTTCACACGACATCAACACCTTATTGTTGGACCTATTCAAACTGGACAACGGACCGTTCGACCAGCAGTGTCTTCCATAATATCGAAGTTAAGTGTGCATTGATCATCGTTCTCGCTAAAATATTTTGTCATACCATCTGCAGTTTAGTTTAAAGAGGAATTATTGTGCTCCCAGCGCTCCTCGCTGTCATTAAAACAGCGTGTCACAGGAAAAGTGATCTAAAGTAGCACATCTACTATCTGAATTCATATCACTTTTGTTTAACTTCTGCGTAATGTAATTTCAGTGCTTATCGGCAATAGTGAAGTGTAATATTAATGTAAATGTTTATCAAATGAAAACGTGTTTCCACGCGAGTTTAAATAATTATTTTATTTATTCTTGTATTTATGATTATGACTCAGAATGAGGATTTAAAGTGGTTTTCCTTCATCTGCCGTCAGTCCCTCAGCTCACCATCAGTGTCGCCAAACTGCTCTGTCTCCAAAATGTTCGTACGCACGGCTCAAAGTTTGCTTAAAGGTGCGCACATTCTCCCGTCAAGTTTATTTTTATAGATCACAACCTTTGCGTGGGAACTGGCGTGCGCACGTTTCCAGCCCCGTTTTGTGCGTACGCACGCTTTATAAATGAGACCCCAGTTCTTTGCAATAACATCTAATTACTGTTATCTATACTTTATATTGGCAGATACTATTTGCACCTCAGTATTTTTGTACATTAACAGGATGCAATAATATTATAGAGTTTAAATGATTATATTTATTCAAATTATTAAATGGATGCTGCCTTATTGGGAGAATAAAAACCTTCCCCTAACTCTACCCAATAAACACTTTTACTATTATTAAACACTCGTTCACAGTTTATATATACTTTTAGAACATTATTTTCATGTTCTCATATTAGTGTAAATAGACACTCCGTATTTTTATTCTGGTGTCACCATTGTCCTGTGCATTGAGTTACCTGCACCAAGTCAAAGTCTATTTATTTCCGCTACCAATGTAATATCAAATTTACCATTTTAATCAACAGTACATTTTTTGTTATCCTTTTACCATATGTTTAGTAGTATCGCAATAATATTGTATCGTGAGTTCAGTATCGTGATATGTATCGAATCGTGACATGGGGGTATCATTACACCCCTAGTTCAGATATGTTGCCTGACTGACAAATGAAACCACCAATCACACTTGATTTTATGTGATGTTTATATGACAGGGTTTTATATATATTTAATTAAAAAGTGTATATATGTATTGTGTGTACATTATATATTTATGTATTCTTATATATAATACATTTTAACGTAATCTATCTATCTATCTATCTATCTATCTATCTATATATATATATATATATATATATACACATACATATTCATTCTTTTATATATATATAACTGCATTTCAGACTTTAAGCACTGACTAAAGGTAATCATAGATATGACATCATGAGAGGAAGTCACGACTATCACTGTTTCCTAATATTTCATAGACTGTCATCATTTCACACCAGAACTTTTTGTTTGCACAGAAGGGGGCAAGAGAAATGGTGAAATGAAACGACAACATGGACTTGAGTCACATAGTGCCTTGTATATGGAAAGTAATTGCAAAACAATTGTTGAGAAGAAGACTATCTGTATGAACACTATTTTGAACTGCTCTCAGCTTGTGGTGAAATCAATTAAAACTCATGCTGTTTATTACCAATTGACTGAAATTAAGTGTTCTTGCAGTCGGAATGCAAGTCGATTCAATTTTTGGGGAATGAATATGTGAAATGAGGCATTACTTTTACAACCATCTGATGCAAAAGAGGCATCTGGCTCCTCCAGAAAAGAGATTTAACCAGAGTAATGCTCTGCCATTTATCTACTCCTCCACTTTTACCATCAACATTATGCTAATAGGACGACTCAGTAGCTCGTTACACACTTCTCGTGAAAATCCGTGCTGCGAAATCCATAGGATTCGTCGAGTTTCTTTTCTCCAGATTGCCTGCTCACTCTCGTATGTATAGATCTGCTTTGAGGTTCTTATCTTACTCTCCCAGCTCCGGGCGTAATGCGTTCACTTACCAACTCCACACACTCGTTCTTAGGGGGAAAAAGACAGAATAGAAAGACTGACACTACAGTCTTAACTTCACAGTCAGCTCAGAGGAGAGCACACAGCTCTAAGCTGCCCCTGTTGCTGCCTGCAAAGTGGAGATATTACAACTCGGTGTAGGACAGATGCAAAGATCTGAGCGGCACTAGCTAACCTGCATCTGTCGTGCTTGTTTCCGCACTTCCGAAATATAGGGAACATCCTAGGCTTGATTTGAAAGCAAAGAAAGACATAGTTTGCAAATGTTTCTTATTGTGACATAAGGGCCCTGTTTACACCTGCTATTAAGATGTGTTTTGGTCTCAATAGGTTCAAAATTGGATGAAACGTTTTAAGCTTGTCCACTTTCAACCACTTCCAGAGTGTAGACCAGTGGTTCTCAACCCGTATGCGGCCCGTCACCAATGCAAATGCGGCCCGCAATATGCAGACCACATTTTAAAAGTAAATTCCACCTTTACAATGTATTTTTGTTTTTAAATTAAATTAAAATATATTAAATGAATATAAGTTTGAACTCTAATGTTTTTTGTCATATAAAATCATTTTGGTGATCGTTTATTATTTTCAGACATGTGCAGATCTACTTTATACTGAGTACTCATTAACGAACACTTACAAGCACTCGTTTTGGCAGAATTCCAATAGTAGCCGTTATTTTTTGTAAATTTAGGGATCAAAATGGACAAATTTGTTATTAAAGAAGAAAAACGAAATGAGAAACATACTAATAAAGCAACACATTGCAAACAAGAAGAGTCGTAGCATCAGCAGCGAAGGTAAGAAGAATGGAAGAATCAGTTTGCTGTCAATGAGCGAGATGGGCAGCCTTTGTTTGGTCTGTAGTAAAGTACTTGGCATGCAAAACCTACAATGTCAAAAGACATGTGAATTCGATGTGTTTGTTTGATGTAAGCCTATACTTTAGATTTTAAATCGATAAAAATAACTGCGTCGGCGCACCCGCGGCTGCTGGCGGATGCTGCGCGAGGGATTGCAACGAGACAGAATGCTTGATATTGTCAGAGATTATAATTACAATGCGCTTAATGTTGTTTGTAAAAAGAGTTGAGGAATATTTGCTTATTAAGGCGTTTGTGGCCTATATAACATTCTGTCATTGTTTGGTGACTGTTATGATGCTGTTGGAGGGAGTTAAATAGTTACTTAAAGTGCTTGTATACATTTTGTGTATGTTCATTGAGCAATATTATCTGATAACTGTAAGGTCAAGTAAGTTAAACTGTAAAGTGTTTGTCACACTGCCCGTCATTTCAACACACTGTGAAACAAAAACAAATTTCTTATAGTATTTGCTGATTTTGCAGAGTGTGACAGAAATAAAATACCATATATGGTCCACCAGAAAACACAGACTCTTCTGTGTGTGCAACATCTAGGTATAATAATAATATCTGCTAATACCATAACATTAAATCTGATTGGTTTTCATTGTTGACGTCATATGTAAATGATATGTGGCCCACTGTGAAAAGAGGTTGAGAACCACTGGTGTAGACACTCATGTGGTCAAATGCTTTCAAACAGCCACAAAAGACCATCTTCTCTCCGCCTACTGAACTAAAGCGTAAACATTATGGGAAACGCGCTAGCCAGACAGGATTAAAACTTTGTTGGCTGAAGACCCAAGTTTGGTTTGAAGGTGAAAAATGTACCAAGCACAATGTTCTCTCACCATTCCTGATCTCTAACACACACTGTATTCGCCGTGGTCTTGTGGCTATCAGGGTTAACACCACAAAAGCGGTAGGCCAGAGCAGGGTTTCATAACCCAGTGTAAAAAGTGGTGCTAACCCCCTTCTAAATTACAAGTATGAAACATTCCTTTACTCAGGGTTAAAAGCAGGGTTTAGAACGAAGATAACCTGGGGTTAAGCGCTGTGTGAAAAGCCCGATAGAGTGCAACAGTCAGGTTTCCAGAAGTAAAAACTCATTCATTATTTTTAACTATAAATTATTATTAACCACTAAAGACTAGGGCTGGGTATCGTTCAAAAATTTTCCATACCGAGACAATACCGATACCTTGACTTCGATACCGTTACCTGAACGATACCTTTTTCGATACCAATTTTATAAAATCTGTTTTAACAAGATTACATTACCTCAAAAAATCTTTGGTTTTATATTTTAACTTTGTTGAGTTTTTTACAGACTCAAAGACTCTCCTGAGCCACTTCAAGGAATAAAAAAGCACAAATGAACAAAATTTAACCAACACAATAAATCAGTGCAAATAGTTTTAATATAGTTTAGTTTTCAATGCAAAAATTCTGTATGTGAGGCTCACTGCAGATCTTTTTAAACCACTCAGCAATTGTTGTTCTTCTTCAAAAAATTAATTATTATTAACAATATATATATAGAAACTTTTGTACATTTTAATGATGAATTCATTAATTTGGTGCACTTTGAGAGGTTAAAATAAAGAGCTCCAACCCATGTTCATTGAGCAAATTGAACAAAGATAAAGTCTGTGCATCCACCCGCCAACTGTCCAATGACATTATCTGATTTATCCGATTGTCATCTGATCATCACATTACAATTATTAAAATTCTCAGTGTTAAGCATGATGATATGGTAACTTATCACACAGGCTGCTTATAAATTAACATTTCTTTAGAATTAAAGTTCTTATTTGGCTTAATTGCATTTCCTTAACAGCCTAAAAACAGGCTTTACTCCCTTAAACATTAAATTGTCACTGTTTCCTTGCATCATTGCTGGATGTTTAATTATATAATTTGTTAGTTAAGCTTGTGTATATTTTTAGTTAAAGCTGTTAAGTTATAAAGCAATATATCTGTGTTTTCTATAATGACCACTAGGAGGTGCTCTAGACACGTTTTCCTTGATTTTCTCTGAAGAGAAATACGTTAAGATCAAAGCGGAAGTAAGAGTGATGCACATAAACAGACGTTTCTCACAGGTCAGGTTTCACAGTCAGCAAAAGCATTTCCCCGCCCCCTCTCCCCGGCTCCATTCTGAGGTATCGAATTTTGGTACCGAATGACAATACACTTTTCGATACTCGATAATATCGAGACAATTCGATCGGTACCTAAAAAAGTATCGAGTTCGGTACCCAGCCCTACTAAAGACAGACGTACTGTGAGGTTGTTAATCGATGCTTTATGCTTTTGTCATGAGTCATCAGTCTGCATTATTTCAACAGATGTTTTAAATAATCACGTTTAACAGTGGAATTTCTAAGAAACCATGATTCTGCAGAATAATCTCCACTAATCAGAGAATTGAAACAATCATATTACGCCAAAAGAACTCTTTAGCTCTGCCCACTCCCATGAATCAATACTAATGATGTAATCGAGTCTCACTAGACACTCTCAAACTACTGAAATATTTGTGTGTGTGTGTGTGTATATATATATATATATATATATATATATATGTAACATACTTGAATTAACCCTGTAACAGATATACACAGGTGGAGCTGGGGAAGGAGGGGGGTTCTGAAAGCAGGCTGCAGGCTTCATGGCAGAACTAGCTAAGTATTAGCTAATTACTATTTACTTTTTTTTATATACTGTCTAATGTCATGTCAGAAATGGTAAAAGTAGTATGTTAGTATGCTACTAGTATCTGTGCTACTTGCTAATGTTAGATATGCCTCGTCAAACTTCGTGTTCCAATAGGAAATACGTCATCACGGTAAACAAACTTCTCTTGAGTTTAAGAATAAAAGTAATCAAATGACATGGCAAGCACCATCAAACATTTTTACTTTCAATGCTGAAAGAGTCTACTTAGTAAAATAAATCAAACATTCCAGGTGGTGCCACTATGGCTCCGGCAGGCTGAATCTATAAGGAGATCCTGACTTGATTTCATATGCACTTTCATGTGGCTTGCCATTTAATTATACATTAGTTTAGGGCCTCAGAATGAGACCCCGTCACTTCACAGGTACAAACAGTTGAATTATTGAGCAGCGTACATGCTGGAAATGCAGCGGCGTAGCTGTTTCAGTGCAAAAACGGGAAAGACTGCAGGGTGATGTATCCCTTTATTCTTACACTCCCAGAGTTACTCTTAGCTCTTTGAGTCAACTGAGCTGCTTTTCTATCACATTCAGCTCTGGAGGGGTGCGATTAAACTTGGTCAGCCAGCCTCACATGGATTTTGGTCGTTAGCATTTTGGTCTTGTTCTATGTTGCCTGAATATCCATGAATTTTCAAAGCACCAAAGCAGAGACTTCGAAAATGTAAGACAAAGCCTTTTGGCAGATCAATTATTAAGCTTGAATTGGCTAAATGTGCCACTGACACTAGCGAAATGAGGTTTAATTGAGTGTACAGCTCAACCTATAGTCAATACAATTAAATACCCTGAGTATATATCCTATTAGTAACAAATCTCAAAGAACTGTATGCAAAAAGCATTGACATAGAATTTAAGCATCTGAAATGTGGAATGTAAATGTAAAATGTAAAGCTGAAGTGTGTAATTATTTTTTGATGTTTAATATTTATTCCTATCCACGCTTAATATGTAGAGACAACTATAAGTAAGCCAATTGTAGGTTGATTCTCCCTAAAAGTGTAAACGCTGCGGTGTTATCAAAACATTGCTCTGTTTCTTTCAGCATCTCAATCAGCCCAGCAACTGTGGCTGGACCAATGGCAAATGGAGTTTGGGGCGTGGCTTTTTGTTTGTAGACCAATGACAGGCGGTTGCTTTTGCAGTTCCTTTTGAAAATTCTTTGACGGTGGATCTGAAATTACAAACCTAAAATGTTAAATAATGTTAAAAAATGTAAATTTAAAAATTACATTTTAACTTCTTAAATTGTAATTCTTTCAAATTTATCTTTAAACCTTGAACTCGGTTGACTGAAGTAAAAGGCAGCCAACTTTTGAGTTTAGCTTGGAATGAGAATTACGGATTGTTTTTGGTATTATTATTATTAAAGGTTAAAATTAACAACTGTTTGTATGCAATTGCAAATAGGGAAGTTTTTATAATAATAATGTTATAATATTTTTTTTAATAATATAGGAGTAAAAATATAACAAACATGTAATATAGTGCATACATTTAGCATTAGCAAAATGCTCCTTTGTAGAGTTTTTCTAGCTAACCAACATGCTGTCATTGAAAGGCTTTCCTGTGGTAAATGTAATGTTACAGTAAGTGACAAGGCTATTGTTTACAAACTGTTTAACTCTTTTCTTGGTTGAAACATTGATTGAGTGATTCCATGAGACATGATACATTTCAGTGAAGCCCTGGTAATACTGGGTTTTTTTACCCGTACGTTAGTGTATGCGCACAGTCGAACACACAGCCTTGCAAGGTATACTTCATTTGACTCATACGCACATACACAGGCGTTTGACACATATGCAGTTTTGAACAATCTCTCATCACTAGTTACAGCCCATGTAAACATTTCATTTCATGCTAGAGTTATACAAATAAGGGTACTTTCTAACCTCTTTGCACGATCTCTTGTCTATAGGCCTCTATTGTTGCTGTAGCTTGCATGCGTTCCGGTCTGTTCTGTTTATGCAGTTTTTCCTTGACTACCATGTGAATTGATGCCCCCAGGGCATGGTTGCCACCTTGTGGATAAACTAATTACTACAAAAAAAAAAAATTAAATGCGCATGTGCGACCTTACAAAAATCCGGCGGTGCGCCTACTCTTCTGATGACGAAATTTGCGTCACGTGCACTGTACACTTACCCTCGTGTACGCATAAAAAGTGAAGTATACTTCGGGCTTTAGTTGTACTGTATCTTTCAACATACCTTCTAATGTTTATTCTTGTTTATTTAGTGCTAGTAAAGAGGAAGTGATTAGGCTATATGTTCATGTGTCGCTTGAACTGAGGCACTACAGCAATCTGCCATGAAACAGTATTTAATTTTTTAAATTTCGTAATAAAATTGACAGAATTTTAAAGGTGCCCTAGATTATGTTTTTAAAAGATGTAATATAAGTCTAAGATGTCCCCTGAATGTGTCTGTGAAGTTTCAGCTCAAAATACCCCATAGATTTTTTTTTATTAATTTTTTTTACTGCCTATTTTGGGGCATCATTATAAACGCGCCGATTTTATGCTGCGGCCCCTTTAAATCCCGTGCTCTCACAGAGCTCGCGCTTGCCTTGAACAGTGCCTTAACAAAGTTTACACAGCTAATATAACCCTCAAAATGGATCTTTACAAAGTGTTCGTCATGCATGCGGCATGAATGCGTCGGATTATGTGAGTATTGTATACTGTTATATTGTTTACTTCTGATTCTGAATGAGTTTGATAGTGCTCCGTGGCTAACGGGTAATGCTACACTGATGGAGAGATTTATATAGAATGAAGTTGTGTTTATGAATTATACAGACTGCAAGTGTTTAAAAATGAAAATAGCGACGGCTCTCTCGTCTCCGTGAATACAGTAATAACCGATGGTAACTTTAACCACATTTAACAGTACATTAGCAACATGCTAATGAAACATTTAGAAAGACAGTTTACAAATATCAATAAAAATAACATGTTATCATGGATCATGTCAGTTATTATTGCTCCATCTGCCATTTTTCGCTATTGTTCTTGCTTGCTTACCTGATAATTTGGTTGTGCACATCCAGACGTTAATACTGGCTGCCCTTGTCTAATACCTTTTATAATGTTGGAAACGTGGGCTGGCATATGCAAATATTGGGGGCGTACATATTAATGATCCCGACTGTTACGTAACAGTCGGTGTTATGTTGAGATTCGCCTGTTCTTCGGAGGTCTTTTAAACAAATGAGATTTATATAAGAAGGAGGAAACAATGGAGTTTGAGACTCACTGTATGTCATTTCCATGTACTGAACTCTTGTTATTTAACTATGCCAAGATAAATTCAATTTTTCATTCGAGGGCACCTTTAAAGGTGAGACTTTGTTTCATATCAGAAGTAACCTGCTCTATCTTGTCTGCCATTGTCTGTGTCATCTTTTCTCCGCGATTTTTTTTTCACTGCGTGAGAAAATGCATGTGTGGAGAAATGCACTTGAATACTGTCTCAAAAATATAATCAGAAGTTCAAGGCCATTGCATATTGCCAATATACAGGGTATGTGCAAATGTGACTTTAAATCAATTCAATTATGTAGTTATGTAATTTGTGACATCATTTTGCATTGTGCCTAACTTTTAAAACTTAACCTCTTAATATTGAAACTCTATCAAATGTAAATGTAAATTCCGATTTTAAAAATTTGCATGCATTATATCCACCAGAGACGTCATCTTTTGGGAAAGTACACACTAAAAAAATTCACTCAGTTGACTGAAAACATTTTTTGGAATGCAGTCACCCAGCACACATCACTATCTTTAATTTACACCTCCAGGGCTTCAGATGTGCGATATACAGCTGATTGGGTGAGGGGAAAGAGAGAGAGTGAGAGAAGAAGAGGGGTGTAACAGAAGCTGACAGACTGAGTGTTTTTCGAAGCAGGATACGCATGAGTGGGCTGGTTAAGTTGATATCTATGGGTGGTGGGTGAGGGGCGTGTGTGTGCCAGGCAGGAGGCCTCATGCCTGATGACAGGTGAGGCCTATTACTACAGCTGAGACCTCGCAGCTGACCTGGATCTACTGTGGATCCTCTCTGCGGAGCACATGCCATGTTCCCAGGATTACTACAACCCCTTTGAGACAACAGTATGCAGCTCATGCTTTGAGAATGATGGTAAATTGAAGAGTGCGTGGTCAGCCCCAGAGCTTAGTTTTAGGATGATGCAATTGTTAATAAAACTACAACTTACTTTAAAGTCAAAAAGTCAGCCTGAAGCTTTGCATCAAGTAGGTCGGCTTTGAGGTGCTTAAAGACTGAGAACTGGAACGTGACATCTTCTTGCACTCATTTCTCTCGAGCACAGCTCAGTGTGACATAAATGAGCACTTGAATACCTTTCTATCGTTGACGTAAGTGCTTTTGAAGGTTTATCCCTTTTAACCGTACCTATCCTCTGACTGTATGACTATTACAGTTTTAACCTTCTTGGAAATATTCCAGACTTCTCCGCAAGGCATTAAGAGGAAGACCACCAGAAGTTCTGCAGAGCAACTCAACCTTGAATAAGCTCTAAAATCTGATTGCTTGAGCCTGTTCGAAATTGCCATTATATTCACACCAGGGATCGCACCTCAAATACATTTTATAGTAATGCCTAACCTTCTTGGAAAGCTTCAGAGCTTCTTTGCGAGACATCAATAGATAAAAAGAGGCCACTAAAAGTTCAGCAAAACAACCCAACCTTATGACAAGGTCTTAAAGAGTCTCTTGAATGCTGTCTCAAAGATGTGTGACCCGTGCTGGCAAAATGAGTTGCAGTGAGCACATTTTCAAAATGTTATTTTTACATTCTCTATTTAAAAAATGATGTATAATTTGTTGGAATCAGACAAAAAAAATGACTGAGCTACACCTGTTTGAAGTCAATAGAGTCAGCAAAGTCTATTTTGAGAAGTTTTCTGAAGGTTCCAAAACAAAATCACCTAGCAACCAAAATCCCTGGTAAAAACACTAGATTTGGCACAAACCAAGTCGAAACCAAATATCTATGGAAAAAATATATATTCAAATTATTTTTTCCACGATACCACAATTGTTTGATTAACATTATTGAAACAGACAGCCTAGCCCTAGGCTATATATTAAGACCTACTATATCACACGGATTTAATATAATGTTACACTTCAGATGTTTTCCCCCAACAGTTAACCAAATGTTCACTTAAAACATAACAGATAAGGTTAGCATGAATACTCGCCAAGACAGATTTTTTGAAATACTGTAATTCTGTGCATAGGTGTATATCAGGATTGCGCGATGACAGAGGCGTCTTTGTGCATGCGCTCCGGATCAGTCAGTCAGCGCGAGTAAGATCATTTTGTTTTAATTTCATTGGTTCAGACTCATGCCATCGAGAATTCGCTATGAATATTTACAAGTTGGAATGCTGTGCTTTAAAACGATACCAAACTTGTGCTGAGGGGAAGTGCAAGTCGTCGAGAAGCGAGCAGAGAAAAACGGCAATTTTCATGGACAAGGGAAAGGTACTCCTCTCAGAAAACGTACAAATAAAGACACTTTTAGATGTTTAACTGCTATTTGGAGCATTAGGATCGCTAGATGAGGGCTTAATGAATTCATTTTTGTGAAAACCTCTAATTCGACCAAAATTGACGTTTCACTTGTGTTGCCTGTAGCTCAAAATTAGCATTTTGACTCCTTTTGCCAGCACGGGTCACATATGATGGTTTTTTCGAAGCTATTGTAAAGTGCCAATATACAGGGTAGGTGCAAACATGACCTTCAATTACTATAAATTAAATTGTATAGTAATGTGCCAAGTTGCAACATCGTTTTGCATTGTGCCTAATTTTTAAAGCAGATCCTCTGGGCTTCTCTGCAAGGTTTCAAGTGACAAAAGAAGACCACCAAATGTTCTCATAGCAACCCAAACTTATGACTGTTTTTGCAAAAGGTTTTAAAAGGTCTCTCGAACACTGTCTCCAAAAGATTATTATATGTTTAAAGCCATTTTAAATGGCCAATATACATATTCCCTGTTGCGTCATTTTGCATTGTGCTTAACCTTCTTAGGCCCTGTTTACACCTGGTATTAAGATGTGTTTTGGTCGATCGGATCACAAGCGGACGATGCTAAATACATGTGTAAACGGGGTGTAAAATGTTTTGAGCTTGTCCACTTTTGACAGAGGTAGTCGAAAACGCATTCGACTGGATTGCTTTCGTAGTGTAGACGCTCATGTGGTTGAATATGTTTGAACAACCACAAAAGACCGTCTACTCTCCACCTACTGACTAATGCATAAAGATTATGGGAAGCATGCTAGCCAGATGGGATAGCTAGACCCAAGTTTGTTTTGAAGATGAAAAACATACCAAGTGCAATGTTCTGTCAACAAACACTCCGGATTTCTATCATACTCCGCATTCGCTGTGGTCTTGTGTCTGTCAGAGCAGAAACAAAAGCTGATACTCTCTGTATGTTTTCCGTTTTCTCCTTTCACGTTCATATGTAAACTGCGTGAGCTTATTTCATCCATTAGATCGAAAGATCTGAAAAAGTCCATACATTTAGCCGCTCATAGACCCTCCCCTCGAAGAAATCAGGACAGAAGTGGTTGAAAGTGGATAAAAGAGACGGATTAAAACATCAGGTATAAGCGTCTCCCTTGTCTACTTGTGATCCGATCGAACAAAACGCATCTTAATACCAGGTGTAAACAGGGCCCTAGAAATCTTCTGGGCTTCTTTGCATAATGGGGGTGGAAAAATGAAGAATGCAACATATATACTACAGAGGTCAGTAAATTGAAGGGGGGCCAGATCTCCCACCCTCACCAGCTTCCTCCTCAACATATCCACCTGATATTGCATTGTTGCTGCTTGGTGTATGGCATCAGGAGACAGGGACCACCCAAATTTCTGCAAAGCAACCTATCCTGGTTTTGCAAGCTGTCAAAAAGTCGTTGCTCTAAATTCCGATTGGATGACCCATGATGGAAGCCCCTGTAAAAGTTTGTTAGGTCATTGAGAATGCTCAAAGATCCAGAGAGCTGCCCGAGACATTGCAGTGTTAAATCTATCTGTCTTGACTTTTTCTCATTTGGCCTGAAATTGGGAACACCTTGCGCCTCAACACTCTGAGAATGATGATTTTCAGTTCCCACATGTGAATCATAATTCGGTGTCTTTATGAAACCTGACTGACCAAAATGACAACCGAAACCTTTAGCTCCACTTCGTCATCCATCAGTCCCACCGAAATAATTACAGTGGCTGCCTGAGACCCAAATCGAGGGGTCGAATCTAATAACCTCCATTAACTCCTCAGACATCTCATACGGCAAGTGCAGCGTAATGAGGTTAGGTCTCCTTCGTAACAGATAATGCTCGGTCTCAAGGCATATTGCGCTCATACGCCAGGCTGCTTTTAAGGCCCTGGCCGTTTTTCTGGAAAAATGGCATTCTTTGAAGGTGTCTACAGGCAAACCCGGGTGGATATTATCAGCATCTCTCAGCTGAACCGTGATGCCTGCCAGGGTCTTCAGTGCGGTCGACTGGCAGGCTGTCGCTCTGAGCAGCAGGGTTTTTCTTTCCCCTTGTTTTGGCACTGAGTCCGGGGCAGATGCCACACTCATCCCTCGGGGTTTTGTGTGCGTATGTGTGGATGTATGTTTGTGTGTTTGGGATGAAACCTGTGGCTGCAGTGTCATAAGGCAGAGGAGGCAAGTGTTAAACAGCCCATCTATGGCGGAAATAGCAGGGGTCTTCACAACAGATGATGTAGCAAACCTCCGTGGAGTAGATGAAGGGAATGTTTTGAGCTCAGAACTGGATTAATGCAGATAAATTTGTGTGGAAACAGTGCCATTTTCCTTTCTTCATCTCTGATTCTGAGTGAAACTGCCAATGCAGCACTTTAACAATTGTTTTTTTTTTTTTTGAAACGCATACCCAAATCTTGAGGTTTGCCATGGACGTTCTGATTTTGACTCATAATTTTGACTCTTGGTGTGTTGGTTTTTAAAAAAACATGATTGTATTCGTAGGTGTACGGAAAGTGTGGTTTTATATCCAGTCAGTATATTGTAGGTACGTATCCAAATGCATAAAAATACCGTGAATAACGAGATCCCCCATTCTTTGCGTTAATGTGTTTAATTCCCTATCGCATTAGTTCCATGGAAAGAACTGAGGTTTATTTGAAATATGACACTGCTATTTATAGTTACAGATATCTAGATATTTCTCAAAGGGAGGATATGTATGGCACAACGCCTATGCTGCGGCTCAAGATAATGCAATTCATGCATGCATTGCCACTGCAGATACTGCACAGACATATGCGCATATTTGAACTGATTAAACATTAATATTCATAAATATGTGCGCTAATTTTTAAAGGTGATAATCACACATTGTAGAAAGTGGAAAATTATTATTGTGCTTTCAAAAAAGTCTAAAATTAAGCAAGAAATATTTTTTGAAGCCTACGCGGGCAAGACTGTTTTACGTCCTTGCATCAGAGCTAAGGCTAAAATTAGACCTAAATCATCATGCATTAACGGTTCTCCGAATCCTCTTTGCTCTCTACAATTTATGCTAAGCATTGCAAAATGTCAGTCTAAATTTAGGAGTGGAACAAAGATAAGATTTTGCTCATTTGTGATGAGCAGTATGCTTTGCTGCTGATCTTCTTTATTTTGAATTCTGTTTGTTGATTTGTTGCCCCCTCCAAACACACACACACACACACACACACACACCTGCAGCAGGATATTGACACATAACTGACAAGCCCTTATTGAGTGAATAAAAATGAAAGCAACAAGGCCATTTTGCATATGACTGTGCTGCTTATTTGAGATTAATGGGAAAATATCTCCTTAATAAATTTCCACAAGCCTGTTCCTTGACATGATACATGACTATCAACTGAAAATGATGTTAGCTATCCTTAGGCAGCCATTTTAAATGGAGCATGAATGTGGCACTGCTACAGAAACGTCACAGTCAACAGCTTTTTCACAGCTTGCATATCAAAATAATATTTACTCCTTTAACAAAATCATCTACTGTTGCTATAAATTAAACATTCTCTTTTACAGAAAATTACCTTTTGGTATCCGAAGGGTTTTAAACCAACCTTGATTAATCATGGGGTCCAGATGCAAATAAGTAGATTTTGCTAGTAAATATAATAGCTTTATTAGCACCTGCAATTGAGTTGGCTTTTTGTATCTTTTTAAAATGTCTTTTTTTTCCCATAGGGACTTTGTCTAAGGTCCATAAAGTGTCATATTTTTCTCCAGAGCAAATATATGTGGAATATTCTTTGCATAAGACACAAAAATTACAAAATATGAGAAGCTAAATCACATTTTCATGACAGGTGTATGTATATGATTTGATTTATGATCCAATGACTTGCACTGGCACTAATATACAAGAGAGAAAAAACGTTAAGTAATCAAAATGTAAATACACACAGACATAATTGTGATTTATCAATTCGATTAATCGCGATTAATCTAATAAATTAATCGAATTGGCAGCACTATATAATTGTGATTAATCGATTGGACAGCATGGATGGATGGATGGATGGATGGATGGATGGATAGATAGATAGATAGATAGATAGATAGATAGATAGAGAGATAGAGAGATAGAGAGATAGATACATTTTTAAATGGTAAATATTCTCAGTTTATTAGCAGAGTGAACAATTGGTTGTTATTGAAGAGTCTTAAATCTTGATAGGAAATGCAAAGCTAAGTTCTGGTAAACATCTCCATTGGAGTAATGCTTTTGACACCACATGCTATAAGCGGCTACCCAGAGCTAACTAACCAACGTGAGAAACACGTAATTCTGAGAGTGAAAAAAGAAAAAAACGCTGTTGATCGTTCTGCCAGTAGCAGGTGCAGCTCGATTCAAATGCCTGTCAAAGCTAATGTACGCTAATCAGCTGTTGGATTTGCCTTTTTTGGCTGTCACACGTAATGAAAGACAAGAATATGTCATCAGACACTCTTGCAGAACTATCAAAGCATGAAGGTGGTGGGCCATTCAGATGAGGGAGAGAGAGGGGGCGTCACAAAAATCAGAAAACAACTGCACAACCCACGTGGTGGATCATGACAGCAGTCAAGTGAATAACTCAAGAAGGGGAAGCTTTGCAGAATATTGATTTAATGCTGCATTCATGCAGGGAGGATGTTCACCCGCATTACGCACGCTCTAATATTCCCAACATACCTTGGGCCTTTGGTTTTCCGAGCCGCTCGGAGAGAAAGAGGCCGAAATATTCCTCTCGCATGAGCATTTAAGTACATTTCAGTGTATCGAAATCGAAGCGTGAACCGAACCAATGCTGGGACGCCAGTGATTAGCACTCGTTTTGTGGAGAATGGGGTGAAACTAAGCAAACAAGAATGCTTTATGAAGCATCCCAAAGAATTCTTGGTCAATATTGTTTGTAATGCAATGTGCTACGTTCACCCAATTAAAATAGCTCAGTGAGTGAAGGTTAAATGAGTTTTTAAGTGCTAGATACACAGATAAATGGATCTTATAAAGAATATGTCAGTCTTAAGAAAAAGAAAATAACACCGGATATTATAAAAGTCCCCTTTACAGCAAGATATTATAGCCTTTTGATGCATGGTGTCTCCTTTGTTTGACAAAAAGCCATTTTTAACATTCAGGATTCATTCAGGATGTGATGTTACAACCTAACCACCATGAGGAGATTTACTTTTGAGCCTTTTTGTTCGTGTTTTTACATAGCTGTCATTTTGATAACATAATTTCAACATTTCTGATGAAAGTGGTGCCCAAAAAAATTATCTTCTATTGTAAATAAAAAATGTGATTGTGAACGATTATATATTTTTAAAAGGTTATATTCTGCCAAAGGTCATTTTAACAGGAATAAATAAATAAAAATGCTAAAGTTAAAACCTTTATTTAATTAATTTACCTTAAAATATAAAATAAAATTATATTTTGAAAGACTATGAGTTTTTTTTTATCTTTAAGCTTTAATTTTACAGTAAATTTCTAGTAATAGTTTTCATTTTTTTTTAAATATATTTAACAATAAAATGAATACAGTGTTGTTTTTGCATTAAAAAGAAACATTTTTTTCCTTCATCAGAGGGTTAAAAGTGTTTACTAATAAAATTGTCCATCTTTGACTATTTAGTTAATCCCGTTTAAAATAATATATAATGCATGTTAATATATTTGAATACTATAAAGACTTTATATGTCTAGATATAAATTTAAAATGCACGAAAGCAACATTTTTATCAGTAATGCAAACGATTGTGAATAAGTAATCAATAAATGAAACTACCTACAGCTGATTCTTACTGGTGCAATTTTTTGTTCCAGGAGCTTTGAAGCAGCATTGACCTCAGACATCAGAAGACATTCCCCATTTTTCTTCTCACACATTCTTGCGCACAGAAATCAGCGAGGAGGAGCGTCTGTCCCTCCGCTTGCGCCCAATGGAACAAAGACCAGCGTTATCAATGTACACGCGTTCAGCCAATAGGAGCGCTTCCCTTGTGATGACGCGACGCAGCGGCTCTGGTCTCTTCCCACTGCGCAGGAAGCGAGACGCGCAAAAGAATCAGAAGTTAAACGCAAAGGTAACGCGGCACACTCAACAGCAGCAGCAGTTTTTACTGTAACCGCTCGGAGTTTCCCCGCGAATGCAAGAGGAACCCGGCGTCTAGAGCAGAATGAATGGTTAGTATCGATATTACTTTTTTTATTCTACGAAAAACACTTTGCAAGATGCGTTAGATGTTTATCGTGGTCGCTTGACGAATATCACTCAAAAGTAGATTTTGCTTTGATGTTTAAAAGCGTATTCTGGAATGGCAAAACTAATTGTAAAAGAAAAAAATCATATCACAGGACTGTTTTATAGTACTATCGATTTTGTGTATTCATGCATGCTTGAACTTTATTTTTAAATTTGATTCTGTTGATTCTTCTTCTTGTGAAATACATCTTTATTATGTTCTAAAACATTTCAAAACCACTGACCTGTTCAGTTAGTAATTAAAACAAGAATTGTATTTCAAAAATATATTGAAAATCTAAAATTGTTACTTTCAATATACAAAGATTTATTATCATCCCAGGTGAAAATCTTCAGCAATTTGTCTGTTTTTGTTAAATTTGACGCGTGTTGTAAAGTTGTGACAGCCGGTGACCTCTGTCAAGCAGTTGTGTGTTTGTTTTTTCTTCTTTAATCATATGCAGACTTCCATATGCATGTTTAAATGCAGCTCATAAATATAAATAATACTTGTATTAATATTAATTTAACATCTTGAGAGCTGAGCTATCAAGAAACCTGAGTTTAGAAATTAGATTGCAATGCATTGCAATGAGACCTTGCAAGACTGTTTGATGTCTGAGGGTCTTCAGATGTTTTTAATTAGGACCTGTAAAAAAAAATCAGTCTGTCCTGTTCTCTGGGGCAATGCTTTGAAAAAAAAAAAAAAAAAAAAAAAGGCTGGAGAACACAGAAAGTCACTTCAGTGGAGGATCGTCTAATCAAATTTTTATAGCATTTTCTCATTTTTTTCCCTCTCTCTGTACCCTCCCTCCCTTCTTCGCTTTCTTGATCCCGGTGAACGAGTTTCTCTTTGTCTGCTTCTTTGGTAACCACACCTCCCCCCAAAACGCAGCCGGCTCAGACACCTGAAGGCTAGACATAATGATCAACGCAGTCCCCATGAGTCTGGATGCCTGCCAGTTGTTTTCGCTCTTTTTTTCACTACTTTGTCTCTTCTTCTGTTTTTTTTTTCCCCCTTGCATCTCTTGCCCTGCACAATCAAGGGGCCAGTATGCAATGTTGGGGGCCAGTATGCAGTATATGAGGGGCCAACTCTTCAGCAATGTATGGACCAGCGAGAAAGAAGCCTGGCACACATGCAAGGAGAAGCATGAACAACAATGTCTCCTTGTGTGTGTGTGTGTGTGTGTGTGTTTGTGTGTAAGCGGGAGTCTTTATTCAGCCGTGCTTTTCAAAATTGCATATCAGGCTTTTCTTTTCCATACAAGACCTGTCAGTTTACAGTATTTGTGTGCTTTTTGTTGTCATAAAAAGCAATGTTGGCTCATTTCTTTTTAGGCATGTTTTGTGACTTCTGTGGATTAGACTGAGTGTTGGATTCTCAGCTTGTTTAAGTGCTTTGTCTGTGTAAGATTAGGTTTACCGCATGTGAAATTACATACACAGTGAATGTTGCGATTTGGAAAGCTGAATGATGGATGATAAACCAGCGTTTTTGCACAGTATCATAATCACTGTATTATGAAAATATGTAAGTCACATAAAGAATCTCATTTTAAAAAATAGCTTTTAAACTAACAAAGTTAATAATAAAAAAGGCGAGGGGGAGCACAATTAATGTTAATGTTTGTTTTGATTTCAGTGCAGGATTCATATTAGTCGTTGGATACTGATGTGTTAAAAAATACATTTATTATTCATTTTAAAATTGAATTTTTATATATTTTTTGCTGCTTACCACACCCAAAACTCTGAATAGTACTCGTACATTTAAATATCATTGCATTTTGCTTACATTAGCATCTGTTTCCGTGTATTTTCATAAAAACGTGCTTCCTGAAATCAGTGTCCCAAAAATCGCCATTTTGTCTCTAGCTAGTGCACTTTGATTTGCTCGACGTGCGATATTTTGGATGTAGTCTGCTTGTGTTTTCTCACAGAGCTCAGAGCCGACATGTTGGGAGTACAATGGCACTAAGTAGACGGCAGATCCTTTCTTTCTCGCTCTCCTCCTCTGCCATAAGCCTTTGAAGGGGCGTAATAAAAGGTTCAATAGAAGCAACAAGCTGTTTTTTTCTCTCCTCTCACACGTTCTTTAGGCATTCTACCTGCGCATGAATAGGAGGCCACTGAGACCCTCTGACAGAGGAAGAGTGTTTATTGAGGGCTAAAGGGCTCAATACAATCAGACAGCCTCACGTAGAGAACTGCACGGCTTGGGCGAGAGGCCATGGGCATGAGTTCTCCCTAGTGTCACACCCATTGACTCCGTTTTGAACGAACGTTTTTGAGCTGCTGAGGGGAAAATCGTATAGCAATGTACATTGTGGATATAGATATCAAGTACGTTTTTAATAGATGTATTTTTGCTCATCACAAAGACTTAAAATAAGGGTTCTATATTGGCATGGATGGTTCCATGAAGAGCCTTTAGCATCCACGGAACCTTTGCATTACACGAAAGGTTCTTTATAGTGGAAAACGGTTCTTTAGATTATTAAAATGTTCCTCATATTAAGAAAAAAGTTTCTTTTAAGTTTCTTTGGGAAGCCGAAAATGGTTCTTCTGTGGCACCTCTGAGAAAACCCACTTTTGAAACCTTGATTTTTTTTTTTGAGATTATTCTGTAGGACAAAAATAGACGTTTAAGAAAAAAATAAATGAATGTTGGTGTGAATATGTCCTTCTAAATGTCTAAGGTGATTTAAGGAATAATTCAGCCAAAAAATGGCCATCAAACAATTAAAAAATATATTCTTTTGTTTTTTCACAGAAGGAAATTCATAAAGAATTTTCATTTTTGGGTGAACTATTCCTTAAAAAAGTAACTATCATTTAACCTTCCTGACAAGTCAAACAGTGTCAGTACCATTAGGAGTAAAAAGGTAATCCGTTAAAGTAATCCATTAAAGTAATCCAGGCCATATGTACATCAATCCCTCCAAGGAATATCATCTTATGTAGCACACATACCAGCCATTTTATGAGTTTTCAATTTGGTATGTATAGAAATACCATCCATTATGTCAGCTAAGCTTAAACCACGCAGCCCAGCATTAGGAGAAAATATGTAATAATATTTATGCTCGCTGAATTATGGGATGGAACTTGAATGGAGGGTTCTTGACTTTTTTTCTCTTGCGCTCAGTGTGAAAACGCGTCGCTGGGTAGAGGTTAATTGTTTTTAGATCTTTATGTGTCAAGAGAAAATGGAGAAACTGGTGCATAATTGAGCGCCTGGTCGTTTGAGTGATTATGGATTAACGCGCCTCTCCAAAGGAGAAAGACAGCGAGGGAAGGAGTGAAAAGAAAAGACGAAAAGAACCATGTTGTGATCTGCAACCACAGGGGTTGTCTGGCCTTTTCAGAGCAAGAGGGAGTGGAGGCTTGTTTAGTCAGTGGCCCTTGGGGGCTTGACCTTTGACCTGTGCCATGCCCCTCTGTGCTCCAGGTGCAGGTTGGTTCTCCACGGTGTTCGTTGCACACACACACACAAACACGCGCACACACACGCACTCCAAAGGGCTGGGGGTAATGTTGCATGATGCCTTTTCCCCTGCATCTTTTATTTTTTGTTTGTACGAGGTGTGGCTGAGCCCAAAAGGGATGTAAAGGTGGGCGGAATAACCTACTTATCCTGCAGTATTTGTTAAAACACCCTTGAAGTTCATGGCTCAAGAACGGAAGATAATGCAGTGTTGTAATATTCATGAATGCATTAATCAGGAGGTTGTCATGTATAATTATTACAGTGTTTGATAATGCCAGAGCAAATCACCTCAGGCAGTGGTGATTGCTGCCTGATGCTATTAATGTTCTTTAATAAAATGCCCGTGTGGGCCGAACTATCAGCGCAGCCCAGTAGTTAAGTGCTGTAAGGTTAATGAGGCAATTTACATACGTTCTGCCACCATCTGGACGCAGTAAGAGACAGCTGCTTGCTCTTATTTCATACTGTGTTTTGGGAGCTAACCCGCAGAAATGTCATTCCAGTACATGCAGAGAGCTTGTTGAACACTTTTGACTTTTGTCCCGTCAACACGGATGAATTCTGGGAGAGATTTGCAATGCTAATGAGCAGTTTTGCTTCTCAGTTGCAGTTTTCGTTTGTAATTCTCCACACTAGCTGACTTTCACACTAAAAAAAAAGAGCAACTGATTGTTTTTTAATTTGTTTTTAAGTAGTATATGCTAATAGTTTTTTTTTTATTATTATTATTTAGCATGTGGTATTTGTTGTACATACAGTTACTTGCTATATGTGAGGAGAAATATAAAAGCATATAATACAAGAGCTTTATATTTTAAATTCTGAGCTCACTGTACATGACATGTACATGCTTACATAAGTCTTTAATGGTTTTGTAAGTCATCAGTCACTGATTAAATGGCCGAAAGTGATTAAAAACTGAATTAAAACTGGAGGAATTGTATAAACAAAAGAAATTCAAGTAAAGCTGGCAAAATTTCAGTAAATGCATATCATTTGAATTTGTCACTTTTACATAATATTTATATGTGCAGTTTAAAGAAGGTTATATTAAATTTATAAAAGTTGTTTTACGTAAGATGAACACATTTATTCACTTAATTTACCTTTAACTATTTGCTCTACAGAATGCACTCAAAAATGTTTTATTAATTTGTGCATTTTACTCAGCAATGTTAAGTTGACTGAACAAACACTTAAGTAAAGCTGACAATACTCATTTTTAGTAGAAACAAGTTAAGAAAAGAAAGTAGAAATAAGTTAAATTAAGTTCATGCAGGTACATGAGTTTAAGTAATATGAACAAGGATGGTTTGAATGAAACTCAGTTCATTTTTTTGATCAAGCACACTTGCTGCCTCAAAACAATTATAAGTAGTGTCCAAGTTATCCTTTATTTATACTTTTAATCTTAAAATTCTCTTCTTCCAATCAATAATATTGCCAGATGGCTATTTTGATCATTGACATTAACTGGACTGCTACTTTTAGCTAATAAGCCAAAATGCTAAGCTAAAAAGTTTGCTAACTGTCAGGAGTGAGACACTGAGAAATTAGTGTTGGCACAATTATTTCTTGTTGATTAATTCAATGTTGGTACTTTTCAACAATTATAACTATTTTAGTCTAGAGTAGCCAATTAACCTGCGGACCACTTAGAGTCTTTCACAGACTTGAACAGTTCGAGAAGCGCGGCTCTAACAAGAGGTACCTAAAACCTTTGAGACAATGCTGTATCTTTATATTGTAGGTCAGCCAGCATTTTCAGCAAACGGCTTTATACCAATTGCAGTCGCTATCTTTCCTTAACAGCGGCAAGAAAATAAGGATATACGGATAATTTCACACCACTTCCTCCTAGGACTGGACAAAGAACAGCCACTCTGCAATCGATAACCAAGCGCGAGAACGACCGAGGGTTGTTAAAGATTTGCAGTTTGGATTCGAAGTAGATAGACACAACCAGGATCCCCTCTGACAGCTGAAAGCAAATAACTGTTACTGGACTATCCGTAAAATTGCTGAGATGGACCGTGAAAGGGGAAGGCAAAACTGTGGAGTTGGTGGATTCCTGCTGGCTCCGTTTCAGGCAAGGTAGACTGACAGGGTTTAAGCAGCGAGCGTCAAGGGCTTTCCGGTGAAACCTGACTGCGTTTTGCGACAGGCCAAGAGGAAGGTGGAATTAATTCGCTGTCGCCTCTGTGTGCCAATCGAGGGCTTGATTCTTCGAGCTCGCTCAATCTCAGCGATTAAAAAAAGTGATCCTGCTCAAAAACGACTGTGTTAGAGTCAGCGGGCGTGTTTGTTCCAGTTAGTAGATTGTGGAAAAGGAAGATGGGAATTAACTCTTATTGTCAGAAGCTCAAAGCTCAATCCGAGATGAAAGCCGTCGAATGCACAGTTCTTACAAATTCAGCATTTGTCCGGTTGTGTGGCTCTATCAAAGCAGAGCAGCACCAGGGAGCCTTTATTTGCCGTCAATTGTGCTGCAATCCCTAAAAGATATAGTATCATTTTTTTGTTCGGCTGTTCCTCATTTCAACTCGAGACTCTGTTGTGTGATCCATTCAGTCAAATTCTAGGGACCGGTCCAACTTTCAAGTTGCGGTTCATTCATTTAATTTCTTTGAACCCTATTCATGTGTTTGCAAAGTGAGCTAAAGACCTGCGAGCTGTAAACTTCAAAGCACTTCCATATTGTACTTATTACAAGAAGTGCATCCAAGCATTAGTGGCTCTCATATCCAAAGCATTTATCCACAGCTAGCAGAAAGGAAGCTTAAATTGGCAAGCCATTGGCGTCAACAATTTGTGCTACGTTTTGCAAACCTTCCACAATGCATAAACCACCAGAAGGTTACTTTGTGTTATCAGTATGGTGGTTTGTGAAGTTTAGCCTTGCTGAGATCCATCACCTTCAGTTTTAGGACTCTCACAGTTGTCCTAGTGGCATCTAATGGTGGATAAATGGGGAAGAGTGGTGCCAATCGCTTTCTGACCCGCCTAGGATGGTTTGCAAAATGTACCTTGCGCATACACAAGAACATTGATGGAGTTGTTGGGTTTTACTTTGCCAGTTTGATGGATGTTTAATTGAGACATGGTGGACAATGAACTTGAAGGCCCCAAGGGACCACTCAATTAGTTTAGCACCACTGCCGAAGCCTCCCTGTTTTGTCAATGCGAGTACTGGGACTAGTAATCTCAAGAGGTTTTCATGGTCTGTTTACGAATGCATCCAAACTCCCTGTGGTCCTGCCCTGGTCACCTCCTAATTTGAGTTAAACAGTCCTTTTAAAAAACATTTGTGCTGGAGTAAATTTGGCGTGTGACCATTGTCAAGCTCCCCCCATTGACTTGTTGCTTTTGTTAGCATTTGCATTAGCATAGCTTCAGCTTGCAACCTCCTTAGGGTTCCAGTTATTAAAGTTGACTTGTTAGTATAACATTTCAGCATTTCAACATTTCTGTCTAGTCAGGTAAATGGACTTAGACTTGTTTTCTCAGCAGCAATTATATATTACATTTAACTGTATTGTATTTTTGAGGTAATAATGCATGTATTGATGTAATAAAATATGGTAGATTTGGAAAACACCAACAATTTTGCACAGAAGTCACGGTTAAAATAATGTTAGAGATTTTTGGATAGGAAAAAGTATGTGCCAAGAAAAAAATTTAAATGTATATGCACAGACAATTAGATCAGAAAAGTCAAACCTGTAAAATCAATTTTAAGTTCTTCTTAAGTTAAATACTAAGAATGCTAAGTACAATCTTGAATTATTCCACTCAAGGTTTGTCTTGGGATTGCCTGAGGATTGTGTATTCAGCACAACCACTTCAGGAGTGCTCATCTTCAGTCCAAATATTTCTCTCCCTACTCAAATGAACGAGTAGATCTCAACAATATGTCTTGAATTGTGGAAAAATGCTTGTGATTTTAATACCTACAAGTACACCCCCTACATGCTGAAAATGTACAAACTAGGCACAAGTATACAAGCGCAAATACTTCTAGCTGTGCAATCTTTGCACTCCCAGCATTGCCACAAGTGGAGCTATAGCGAGCATTAGCATAAAGTGTCTTCTTCTACTGTAATATTGGAGCAACACACTTTTTATGTTCATAGCTAGCTACCTGAGACATTTGTAGGTTACTACGTAGTCCACATGCCTTGTGTATTTTTCTGGCCTACTCATACTTTTAGGATTTTGCAGAGATCAAATTTATATTATTTATACTTCTGTACATTGTGTTGATATTAATTTGTGTTACGTAAAGGCAGAAGACTTCCTCAACGTGTTTTTTAAAGGTCTGCCTGCCTCTTTCTCAAAGTACAGGACTACTATAAACATGGCCATTAAAATAAAACGAACCATAAAATGCACACTCAACATTGCCACAAATAGCACTATAATGTGCATTAGCAGGAAATACGACATACTTTTCAAGTGTCGATTTGTTTACAACTAGCTATTACAAATGTGGTTTAAAAATGGTCAGTTCTTATTTTAATTCCATCCATGCTTATTATTATTATTTTCTGTTTTAAATTCATGTGTCCTTGTAATATTTAATAAAAAACATTCCCTCCCTGTTGCAACAACATCTCTTATGACTACGAGATCGCAACAATTGGCAAACAACAATGATCCAATCAAATCCCGATGGACAAAATCAAGTCCCGCCCTACATTTTTTCTTGTTTGAGAAGCCATTTCACTCGGGTTTATACATCACAATAGGATAAAAGGATGATCGGAATTTACTTTAATGCCAACTTTAATGGCAAACACGTTTAAAAATAACTCTGTAGAGTACTGAAGTGTGTTACCACTAAAAGTAACGCAACAACGCACATTGCGTATGTACAATGCATCTCCATACTTGCATAGAGTTTCTGGCCTGCTCATGCCTTTTGTACAGACCAATTTGATGTTTCCAAAATATAGTCTACATAATTTGTTTTAATGCTAATGTTAATTTTTGTAATGTAAAGCAGATGTCTAAAATGCTCTACATGTTTGTTTTTGAGTGTTTTTTAATTCATTTAAATATGTTCAGAATCTGTCTGCATCTTTCCCAAGATAAATGGCTACCATAAACATGGTCATTAAAATAAAACAGACTATAAAACGACTATTTAAATTAAAACCAGGGAAACTGTTATGATCTAACGACGAAGGGAACTGTGCCACAGGCTAAATAGAGACACATCTACACAGACTAACCATCTTACGTAAATGTCTACCTTGTAAATGGCATGTTATGCATGTATGTTGAGAAAAATTAAAGATGCACGTTAGGGTTATAGTCGTCAGCGTAGCATGTTTTAGCCTTGAATGTTTGTTCAAGGTGGATGCTATAGTTGAGTTAAGCGATGCATAGCTGAATCCCTGTATCTTTCTCTCATTTTTCGAGGGCTTGTAAACTGGCGGTCGCCTCATCTCCTAACCCCCTTTTGAAGCCCCCTCTGGTATTGCTGAGTTGACAGAACTGCAGGAATGGTAGGAGCTTCAAAACGAGAGACCCTCCCTGTCGCTCTCTATCTCACTTTTCACGCTGTCTTTCCCTCTCTCGGTTTTTGCCGAGCTTGTACAGGCATGCCTGTCAACCGAACGGAGGGTGGATGGGGGCGCTGAGGGAGAGGAGTGGTCTGGGGTGAACAAAGGAGCACTGTCACCGCTTTTCAGGGGTTCTGGGCTGTGCAGGGTGAACGGAGAGCTGGGTGGGGGGTGGCGAGAATGGCAATTAAATATGGACGGGGGAGCATTGAAACCGAACATAGAGGAGGACAGGCATTGAGTGTTCACACATATAGTCAAGCTCGAAACGGAGACTGTGGAAGCTCTATGTTTGTCGTTCATTGTGCAATATTTGCCCAACCCTTTATCTGTGCAGCTGTGGCCTAAAAAAAAAGAGAAAGAGAGCGCGTTGAATAGCCGCACAGCTGCTGGCGATTTGATGAGCGTCTATTACCACTACAGAGTCATCCTCTTGCGCTGAAGTCACCTCTCCACACAGTGTAATATAGAGCAGGGCAGGGACAGATCAGGGCAAATGTTTGATTTGTCAAGCCTTGCTCATCCTTTCAGGGCAAAAACACAGCTGGTAGCCACACAGTCACGACCCCGATGACTGGGAGGTGTTGTACTGTCGTGACTTTTCTCTGTAATACCCTTTGTACGTCTTGCGGGTGCTGCGGGAAAGATAACGAAAAGTATTTTAATGTAATGATTGGAATCCGCGACCTCGTCTCATCTTGTCAAATTGAGTTTTTTAAATGAAATGCACTGCCTTCTGCTTTCGCCTGACTTTAGACAGTTCCATCTGGTGAAACGATTTCCTTATCGTTCTTCCTTCCCCCCCTCTGCATTTCATAGGTTATCAAGGCGCCAGAAACAGAGCGAGGGAAGCTGTTAAAAGATGCAATGCTGGGAGTCTTTTAAACACTGGCTCTTCTGGTGACTTGACAGAGCTCAACCATGGAAGTCAGACTGCTACAGGCCGAAGACGACCGATAAAGGTAACGAATTTATCTCTGAGGGTACGTTCGGTGTCCTCAAATGGCTCCTCGGTAGAATATGCAAACATGTATGCGTGTGTGCGTGCACGCATGTATGTGTGTTGGGCATTCTGCCATGTGATCCAGGTGCAGAACGTGTCGTTTCATCTCTGGCTCATCCTGCACACTCAGGCGTCAGTTCCTTGACTGATTATCTGTGCCTTCATCTAACCTCGTCATGTTAAACCGACATCTGAGACTCCCTGTATTTTACTCACTGCAATTACCTCACCGCAAGACACTATCACTGCTATTATATGTGAGTCTGGAACAATATGTTATCTTTTGGGTTAAGAGATGCAGTGCAAGAATTTAATTTTCAAATATAGGTATTTCACAAACTTTACAGACTATGAAGATGTCTGGCATGATGTTGGCTTTCAGGTGGTCTAAACATAAGCATGCAATGATTTGTAATTATTGCAGCAAGGAACAGTTCAGCCAAAAATGACATTTCTGTCATCACTTATTGCCTTAATGTCTTCACAAATCTGCATGCTTTTTTTCTGCTGAACACAAAATAATAATTTATCAAGAACCTTCATAATGAACGTGTCTTTTGAACTCTAAAAAGTATAAAAAAACACCATAAAAGAATTATAAAAGTCATTCGTACTGCTCATGTGCTATATAGTCATCTCAAGCTAGATTATTCAGAAATTTAAGCTGTTATTCACTGAAACTCTTGTCGCTGGTTGGAGGTATTGACATCAAATAGGACAAGATTACTTTTACAGTGCTTTTATGGTGTTTTTGTCCTTTTTGTAGCTTGACTGACAGTCGTTGTAAAAAACATGGTGTTCCATAAACAAAATAACAGCATGACGGATCTGGAAAGAAATGAAGGTGAGTAAATAATGACAGAATTTTTGTTTTTCCGGTGGACTACTCGTTCAAGTTTAACCGTTGCTTGTGAGCATGGTTTTTACAGCTCTTACCCTTAAATCCACAAAAGATCAGAGTTACTGATCAGCCGTTTCGTTTAAAGTGTTTGCTTTTCTCCAGGGCCAAAAATGTTGCATTGTGCTGCCAGTTAGTATTCCAAAGTCGAACTCTCAGCCACTTAAACTAAGAGCATTCTTTATCCATACTAAAAGCTTGAGTAAATTATCTCTAGTCTGTCAAGTGGTCAGACAGACTGGCCCTGTAGGATTATAGGTAACACAGATGTAAATGCTGAATGGCCGGAAGGCTATAATTTCTCCTTCCTTTTCTATCCCCCATCAGAGCCACCCTCCCTCCCTCGCTCTGGTCCGTTGTAAAAGTCTCAGCAGACTTTGTCGGGAGACTAGTTAAAGACACTGGCTGTCTCTTTTTCCAGTAGACACTTGCTACATTTCCTTATATCCTCGCTCCGCCCTTTTTTAGACCCCCACACGCCTTAACAAGTGTTTAAAAGCTACTTTTATTCCCTCTGGCGACGACCTCTCCAGCTGTTGTCTTTCTGGATGTGATTCACTCGGCCGTTTGATTCCTTTTATCTCGCACCTCAGCCTCATCCTCTCCTGCTGGGTTAACAACGCACCTCCGGCCTTTGACTACTGTCGCATGGCAGGTGAATCCAGCTCAAAGCTCTTTCTAAATAAGTGGACTTGGATGCGGGGGATGGGGCCTGTCATTGAAAGCACTAATTGAGAATGCAATTTCAGATCTTTCTCAGTTAGCATAATCTAGCCCTTATTTGTAAGATTTCTCCCTCATGTCTCCACTCCCATGCTGGGAAGCCCCAAGGTCCACTCACCCTATTCTGCGTACCCAGCAGGAAGGTAGTGGCTAGCATGCTAGCCGTTTTTTGCGAAGCTAACGGTGCATTACATGACGAATTAGCAGACACGGCCTTCAGAGCATTCATAAAGTCACAATGTGGAGGGATGGCTAACATTGTCCTTTGGTAATTGGCACAAGCTTGGTGGGATTTACACCTGTCAAGGAGGATTTTAGGGATGGTTGAACAATATGGCAGAGTGCTGACAGATGAAAATGTGTGAATTCTTCGTATTTGCCTATAGAATGGCATACTATGTTTACACATGATCTTTGCATAGTCAAGCTACAGTCTTCGTCTCTCTGTCCAAATTCATGTGACACAATGCATAATCGAATATTTGAAGGATACATTGCAGGTCGCCTCTGTCTCTTGGAGACAATGTTGAAGCCAATTCTAGTCTGATTAAACAAACTGGGTGAGGCTGAGCTAAAATCACATTATTAGATCTGACTGGTATGATTTTGGATTATAAGATTTTAAAAAGATTAATTATTGCTTTAGTCTGACTAAAATTGTGCATGTAAATCTACTGATTTCTGCTTGAGAACAGTATAGAAAAGAAAGGAAATGCTGAGAAGATAAGGAAGGTACAACAGCGGAAAATAACACAAACCAGACTTGAATACCACCACAGGTCCAAGTGTTACTGTAGCTCAACTGGCTAGCATTGCGTTAGCAATGACAAGGTCATATTGTTGATGTATGTCTTGAATAAAGTATATATGAGTGTGTAAATGTCATAACACACTGCCTGGCTATGATGCATATTCATGATTTAATATTGGGAAATTTAATTGAATATCATCCGAAAGTTATGTGTATATGTACGTAAGTGAGAGGATAGTTTACCTGCTACTCTATAGAATGCTAAATGAGCGTGTTTCTCTGGCCCATGCTAATTGGGAATTTCAGCTACAGGACCTTAGTGATAGTTACCGGCATGAAATCTGGACAGCTTTACTACCTCCGAAAACAGTGCCAGGGCCACGGGCACTTGACCAGAGAGAGATTATCTGGGCTTTCTTTCCTCCCTGCCTGCCAATATAAGCACAGCCAGCCATTTCACTTATCACCGGAGGTTAAAAACCACTGGCAAACCACATTGTGTCTTAATCTTCATGGTTCGTACTGTAGTGCTTGAAATGATCGTAGCATTTCAGGGAAACCTGGATGGAATTTGAGAACGGTATTCCTACTGGGTTCATGAACCGCTTGAAATCCTTGGCTCTGTGGAGGCTTGTTTTGGACACAATGGTGTTCAGTACATTCCCGACTTGTTTCTTTCATAAGGTGCTGAACCTTCGGGTGGACTGAAAGCTCTTTAGAGCTCAGGGTTTGTGAGGGGACAAAAGACTCTTCACATGACTGTACTGATAGAAAAGACCTGGAAAATGTCCTGAAACGGCGTTCTTTCTTTACGCAACATACTCAAATCCACGTACATTGCCCTGTATTTTTGGACTGGATATTAACGATCGCCACATAAATGATGTGATGAGTCAAGATGTCTGGTCCAAACAAGCAACATTGTAATCCAAGATTGATAAAACAAGCAATGTTACAACAGGCCCTCCTTGCACGTAATGTATTTTGGGAGATAAATGGTCTCAAAGAGATTAAGTCGGTACAACCATGAGCCAAAGCGCTATAAAATGTGCTCATCACACTCAATTTGCCTAGCAAATTTGTAGCCGTTAATGCTGCTATGGGAAAATATATTGAGTTACTTACCACCTTGTGTCTTTGCTGCCCAGGAGCTGCTCACGCGAGTTCAGGGTCATTACCCTCGCTGTCAATGACAAATGGAGCTTGATAGCATCTGCGCTTAGCTACAATGGAAACAGATTAATACCTCGGGGTGAAACTTTGCATATTACGGGGGGGGGGGAAGGAGGGGGCGTTTGCACCCTCTCCTGTTTTCTTTCGGCGTCCTATGTTTTGCAGCCCGAATAGTTGCTGCTCTCAAATGAGCTCGTTTTAATGGATCATTTGAAGATTTCGAGGGGAAACGGTTTGTTTGGATATGCTAAGAAGATGAACGCTTCTGAGACAAAGGATGAATCATTAAAGTAGGAAAAAACACGGCTATGTTCTCCTGCTACCCTGCACTTTGCCTCCTGCTTCGTGACTGTCCCTGATATTGTCATTGTAAATTACAGACTATCAGGGGCCACGAAGCGTCTTGTTTTAGGAGACAGTCTTTTATTACAGCGTCTCAGAATTTATGACATCCTTTCATCTTAAAAACTTACCTCTGGATGCTCCTGCTTACAACCCATAACATTTTCTACCTCAAAGGTGTTTATATTTGCATGTAGGTGTGTGCATTTCATATATGCTTTTATCCAAAGTGACTTACGTTCATTGCATACGTTTTTTTCAGTAGGTTTATGAGTGTGTTCCTTGAGAATTGAACCCTTGGCACACACAAACGAATCGTAGAACCTTATTTTTAGTTTTGAGCCGGTCTCGGGTTTTTACATGCCTGTTTTAGCTAAAAATGAAGGTGGTAGTAATTTTATCTTGGTTAATGTAATTGTAAACGCTGGAATTGTCCAATTTCGATTTAAGGTTTGAGGGTGTAATGCTGGTTTTCACTGTGGCAAATTTGTACTCGGTATCCCGAAGTGCAAATGAGGGAGGTAACTGCTGTTATGACGACATACTTTCAAGTCGATGGCACACCCAGAGGATGGAGACAATTAAAACATCTAAAGCCTTGTTTAGACGGCTAATCTGGGTGGTCCAGAGCTTGGGCGACAAGTTACAACTGGTTAGCGCCACAATAAAGTCTAGAGGGAAAAAAAAGAATCATTATGTATAGAGGCTGGTCTGGAGAAGTCGTGCCACTGTGGAGATATTTGAGGTTTTAATGTTGAATGAAAAGATAGAAATTGGCTCAGTTTCATGCAGACATTGATATTATTAAATGAAATGTATTTCTAGTTTGTTGTGCACTGTAAGACTTCAGAGGAGTTTGTGGGTGGTCCTCATTTGGGTCTCTGACTTGTGTATATTGAAGACTAAAATTGTGAACCACAAACTTTCTAAGATAAAAATGGTTTTCAAGTAGGAACAAGATTTGAAACTGGATGACTTAACATTGTTCAGTTCAGTGCATTACATGGGTGTTGAAGGAATTTACGATTTGAACAAATTTAATAAATCTTTATTATAACTGAAGGTTTTCCTATTCTAAAATCTAGATCACTCTGTATAGAATTAGATTCTCAAATGTTTCTCCCAAACCACAATGAGATTAAAGAAACAGCAGTGGAATCTTCCATTGTCTTTCATTTTTATCCTAAATATTATTATTTTTTTTTTCAAATGTCTCCTCTAGAGTTTCAAAAGAGATCTCAACACTCTCATAAACTGTGCTCAGATTTGTCAAGATCCCAAAGTCTGCTGTCAAATGTCAGAAGTCAGAACATTTCTTGTCATTTCTTAATTTAAAATGATCCATACTAATATTATAGAACTGATCTCTCTCACAATATTTCAACAATTGCCTCATTTGTGTCTATTTCTATTCCTTCTAAGAATATTTATTTTAAGGAAGAAACATCAGAGACGTGAACATCGGGAATTCCATTATATCTCCTAAGCTCTTCAAAAGCAAGATATGAGCAATTCAATTTTCCTCTTATTTTTTTTTAATAAATGTTTTGGTCAAGGTCAATTGATTACATTTATTAACTATTTTTCAGACATGTTTTATACCAAAATACAAAACAGGCTGGCTGGATGCGCTACATTACCCGCTAGCAACAATAATATTAATCATTATCATTATTATTATTACTATTTTCCTAACTATGCTTACATTTTACATTTGTAACATTTAAAATTTTATTTTAAATTGGAAAACATATGCAATATATTGGCAACCCCTCTCTACAATTTTGACCTTAATTTGTCTTTAACAGAATTACTATTTTTGTCCTCAGTATTTCAAAATGAATCGATTTTAGTTTCAGCTCTTTTTTTAATCCAACAGGGCCGTAGAGACTTCTGCGTTTCACATGTTGTCAGTTTCCTTGGTTCCTCTCCTTTCATCTTCTGTCACTGCTCCATGTGAGATTGGGCGTCACAGTGTTCTCACATGTACCTGGCCTTTGAGATATCAAAGGTTGACTGCCATCTGTCCTAGCAGGCTAACACAGACGCGTGAAGACAGAGAGTTTCTCACTCAGGTGAAGCCGTCTGGCTAAAACCAGCTTTATCTGTTACACACAGAGGTAGAATGTGTTACAGGAGCACACAAGGAAACAGTTCAGCACAATGAATTGCCTTTATCTTACAGATAAACTGACATATGACCACCAGAGACATTGAGAGAGGCACGCCACCCACGATATTAAAATATTATCATAGGTTTCGGTGAATGATTTTTAAAATTGTATCCTTATTCTCCTTAAATTTTAAACATGCATGTTTTAGCATGCAATTGTAGTTTCTTCAAAAACTGCAATAACTGCTTGAATAAGGAAATCCGCGCATTTGAATTGCAATTGTGTATGCAAATTTTGGTTGAATCGGTTGAACTTGCAAAGGGTACTGTAACCACAATGATAAGAACAGATATAATTTACCACTGCTACCTAGTGAGTCATGGGATTCAATGCAAGTGGTTATTTTCAAACTGCTTTTATATTGTTTTGTGATGTATTAAATCGTTAGACAACTAGTCTAACAATTTATGGTCTAAACATTTGTAATCAGTATTTGTTTATTTAATGAATTATTATATCATTCATTCATTTGTATCTTTTTTATCTTTTCTGTTTATTTATTAATTTTTTTCGATTGAAGCTTGTTACTTGACGGAGTAAAAAACATTTAAAAGATAACAGTGACTTTTTATCTGACAATTCTGACTTTTTTCTCAGAATTGCGAGATATAAACTCGCAATCGCGTGTAATAAAGTCAGAATTTGTGGGATATAAACTCACAACTGCAAGAAATAATGTCAGAATTGCAGGATATAAACTTACAACTGTGAAAAATAAAGTCAGAATTGTGGGATATAAACTCACAATTGTGTGTAATAAAGTCAGAATTGCAGAATATAAACTCAATTGCGAGAAATAAAGTCAGAATTGCGAGATATAAGCTCACAACTGCAAAAAATAAAGTCAGAATTGCGGAATATAAAGTTAACTGCAAAAAATAAAGTCAATTTCAGGATATAAACTCATAACTGCGAGAAATAAAGTCAGAATTGTGGGATATAAATTCGCATTTGTGAGAAATAAAGTCAGAATTGTGGGATATAAATTCGCATTTGTGAGAAATAAAGTCAGAATTGTGGGATATAAAAGCACAACTGTGAGAAATAAAGTCGGAATTATGGGATATAAACTCTCAACTGCAAGAAATAAAGTCAGAATTGTGGGATATAAACTCAACTGTGAGAAATAAAGTAAGAATTGTGGGATATAAACTCACAACTGCAAGAAATAAAGTCAGAATTGTGGGATATAAAAGCACAACTGTGAGAAATAAAGTCTGTATTGCGGGATATACACTCGCAATTCTTATTTTTTTCTCTCTCGAAATTCTGACTGGCAATTCCAAGTTTATATCTTGCAACTCTGACTTCTTTTCTTAGAATTGTGAGATATAAACTATAAGCAATTGCAAGTCCACTTCTGAGGGGTGGAGAGGAATGACTTTATTTATGAGTTTATATCTCATAATTCTGATAAAAGAAGTCAGAATTGTGAAATAAAAAGTCGCAATTTCTTTCTTCTTCTTTTTTTAAATTGTGGCGGAAATGAGCTTCCATCATTTTCATTTCATTGTATCTTTTATATTTATTTTAAACTATATTTTTCAACAAATAATATTATCTGAAAAATGCATTTTCATGAGAACCAAAATTGTGTGAGATATTACGAATTGCTTTCAGAGAATATATCTTTTTGATTGTTTACTCTTCTTGCCCCATTGGCAAGTTGTTTAAGCATAACTCTAACAAAATGTAACAATTTAGTAAAGCAGATCTCCTGCCAAAAGACGGGAATCACAGGCTACCCTCTCGCTGACCCCTCCAAGTGTAGAATTTGTACACACTATGAGTGTTTGCTAAAGGAAGTCCAGAAATCTTTCAACTTCCTTCCAAAGTGCTTGGAGAAATCCTTCACGTCCTACACACCCTTAAATAATTTGTTAGAAAAAGAGAGATGACCCAGAATGCACCAGCTCTGCAAACTCCACATGCACTTTTTCCTTTAAACTACAGATATGGGGCTTAAATCTCCTCAGTCTATATTCTTCTACCATACATTTTGAAAGAGATTTGAAAAAAAGAGCACAAGTTAGGCTTTTTACTTATATTTTTGGTTCTCTCTCCCTGTCTCTCTCAGGTCCAGACATGACGGAGACAGCGTCTTGTCTGTGGCATCTCACAATGAGAAGAGCTTTCAGCGTGTCGCGAGGTAATTACTCTCTTTGAGGGAGGAGGGCGAAAGCTGTTTATTGTAATTATGTCAGAGAAATGAAGAAGCATGCTTGTGAGATGCTCAAACATTGTCTCAACATATTTGGGGGGAAATTTTCCTGAGTAATGTGTCTGCATAATACCCCAACATCACATTCCCAGCCAGCTATCACATTCAGTTGTGTTTAGACCATCAGGATAATGATGTGCTAACGCTTGTGAAACCGTATCGTAATGTGTGTGTCGTCTACCCTGAAGCCCATGGCCCCATACGCTCGACGGTGACCGTTCCATCTACACAATAGAAAAATATCCTGCTTCTCTCCATAACAACAGCTCTGCTGAAGTGGCGGGATTAGAGCATGCCGGCCCCGGCCAGGGGTTGCCATGGGAAAGAACCTCCCTTCTCCTGGATCTGTTTTCCATTTACCCCGCCGGTCTGGGATCGAGGTTTTATGTGCTTACACTATCAATGTTTGGCCCATTAATTCACATCTGCAATTATAATGTCCAATTAGAGGCCAGGTTGGCTTGCCTTTTTTGTTATGAAGTCAGAGGGGGTTGGAAAATAGTGCAATTTTACACTGAAAGGGGCATTGGTTTGTATCGCGTTCCTGATTATTTTATGTCCGGGGGCTAACTGTTAATAGTGAGTAGGTGATAGTGGGGTAGTAGAGATTGCTAAAAGAAATGGAGTAAGTCACAACAGAAACTGAGGTATCAAGGCTCTTGAATGCCTCGTGAATGTAATTGCTTGCTAGATCGGCCAGAGCAATAGACAGAGAAATGACCATCCTAACAAAAATGAACTGTAGTTTTGCTGCAGTAACCATAGTTTAACTGTTTTTGTGTTGGGGAAACGTACAAAAATACCCATGGTTTTTCAACTATTTGCAGTAAAACCATAATAACTACAAAATTAGCTATCCATTAACCATGGTCTAACTGTTTTTTTTGAAGAAAAACCATAGTAACTACAAAAAAAACTTGGTTTTACTATAGCACCTAAAGCTTAACTATAGAGTTTGTAGTAAACCATAGTAAAAAATACAAACTTGTCTATGTTTTTACTATAGTTCTGACTCATTTATACTGTGGGAGAACATTTTGTTTCCAAAATTGAATAATTGGGTTTTAATTGTCACAGGCTTTGTGCAACCCAGTAAAATGTGGTGTAGTACGTCTTAGGAAATACATTGGGGTCCAAATATATGAGATCACACTGAAAACCTTTTTTTAACCTAGGATTTATTTAAGCCTAGCGGGTAGCACACATGCACTCTCTCCACGGTACCTACTGTATGAATAAAAATAGCCAAAAAAAAAAGCACTAGTGTGTATATCGCTCATCTGAGATGTTACGATCGCAGCGGTAGGGGCTGTCGAGCCATGGGGTGCAGGCCTCTGAGGAAACCCTCAGCAAGTGGATGTTCTCTTTAAGCGCACAGCAATAAATAATCCAGAAAAATGATTGTGTCTGCGGCAGAGGAGGTGGGAGACTAACGAGCCCACTGTTACTCATATTGTCATTAGCTTCCTGCTCTCTAAGCCCCACCCACACCTCACTTGAGGGAAATTTAAACGCAGTAACACAGAACCTAGTGTGCCTGCTGCTCTGCTAGATTAGGCACTAATGTTGTGTTGTAATCTTGGCTCTATAGAGAAATTCTCAAAGGCTAATGGGTAATACAAGCACCAGTAGTGGACAAGAAAGGTAGTGGTGGGCTTAATGGTTAAACAAATAGCCTGTATCTTATACAATCCTTGCATTGGTCTGTTAGCATTTAAAGGGCTAGTTCACCCAAAAATGAAATTTCTGTCATTAATTACTCACTCTCATGTCGTTACAAACCTTCGTTCATCTTTGGAACACAAATTAAGATATTTTTGATGAAATCCAAGGGTTTCTGAACCATACTTAGCAGCAACGTCATTGCACATTTTGAGGTCCAGAATGGTAGTAAAGACAACTTTAAAATAGTCCACGTGACTACAGTGTTTCAACCTTAATGTCGGCTGGAATTAGCTGAGGTAACATGACGGCTCACTGACAGCAGCGCCAATCCACCTGTCACTCAAGTGACCATGCCCTTAATTATGCAGAACTTTAAGGCTTAATATAATTTAAACGGATGAGTTATAAAAAAATTCACCCCCCTCAGAGTTGTCATGAAAGGCAAAATTAGCAGTATAGACCAAAATACAATTTGAACCAGAGTGTAAACATGTTTTTTTCTGCTGTAAACTTGGCTGTTTTAACATGATGGTCAATGAGATTCTGCTCCCTTTTGCAGCCTGTCCCTAGCGGCCAGTCGATGAATCGCAGTTTAAGTTACTTCCGTATTGGCTTCACGAGAAACTGGGGGAGGTTGCCGCTTGGATTTAACAAGCAATTTGTTTGTTCCAGCTTTTAGGCTATAGGTTTTATCACATCAGAAAGGCTGTTTTAACATAATGACTGTACTTCCTACAGTACAGCTGCCGTGTTAGACTGTCACATAGAAATAGCATAGCTGCTAAAGAGAACATTTGATCCATTATGATTCTTATTTTCTTCTTTACGTTTTTCTGCATGACTACTTCTTTTTGAGATTTAAGATAACTTTCTAGACTTTAGTTTATTAGCTTAAGTTTATTATGTTGTCTGTTTCAATTAATATAGCTTTCATCAATTGTTGCTCTATCACATCACTGCTAAAGTAAACCAATTATCAAAAAGATGGTTTTCAAAGGGGCTTTTAACATGACGCAACTTCCGTTCATATGGTAAAGCTGCCCCGTTTTCACAGTAGTCTGATCTCTCCCCGTTTTTTTTTTTTTTTTTTTGCTCATATGCTGACATTTCGAGATGTTTTTTTATGCTATTATTGAAAATCTGTCTCGTAATGTTTCCCAATGCCAAAAATGTGTGAACGCACACAAAAACATCATGGTCTGTAATGACTTGCATTCATGACTTCAGATGTGCACGATGGAACGATTTTCATGGTTGTTGACAGGCTAACCTCGCACGCTTTGTTTGAAAACTACACACTTTTGACAGGCCTGCAGCCTTCCTGCCGCTCAGTAAGCTTTACTTGGACCGTTCATCCAAACGCACACACACCATTTGTTTGGTCCTCAGCACAGATACTTTTGTTTGCCTGATATGTGAGGAAGCCATGTTTTTCGGTATCACCAAAGCATGCAATTAGAAGCGGTGGCATATGTGTGTGTGCGATGTCCTCCTCCTTCGTCCTGATAGAGGCCTCTTGTGTGAAGATCTTACAGACCCAATTACTGTAATCACGATGATCAAAGGGAGGGTGTTGAAGAGAAGAGAGCAGCAGTCAAGTCAAAGTGTGGCTAAGTGTGTGTGTGTATCATTTGCGTGGGGGTAGGGGTGCGGTTAGCTGTTAGATTCACATCCATCATCTGTTTAATGTACTGATTCATTTACACCATTCTCAGTCTCTTTCTATTTGTGTGCATGTGTGTGTGTTTCTTTGCAGTTTCCAAGGTTGGTTCAGAAGATACATTGGATGAGGTCAGAGGCCAAATCCCTCCCGTGCGGCTGACCCTCGCCTGCATAACGGCAAAAGGTGAGCAACGAAGTTAAGATGGCAAAGGGGATGTCTGTAGATATGGGCTGACAATTTGTCTTCAGCCTTAAAGGTGCACTCAGAAATGTTTCCTTGTTAAAAGTTTTACACAAACAGAAATAGCACTAAACAAAAGTAAAAGTAATTTAAACTTTTTTTAAAGTCAGTCATATCATTAGTCTAATAAAAACGGTTTTATTTTAAATGGATTGGGTTGCCTCATGGAGGCCGCCATTTTGAAAGATTTTCCTGCTGAAAACTAAATATATTACTCAATACGACAGCAAAATTCATCATTTTTAATAATGTTTTTGCTAACTAAATGCTTTCAATTTTGCATCACTCTACATCCACACCACTAGATGCCAATATGTCATGTTAGGCATTGCAACCAGCATAATATAAACCAAAAAATTACTGAGTGCACCTTTAAAAAGTGTATCTTTTGAATAGATTTTCAAGATGATAGTTCTTATAATGTCCTATAATGAATCCTGTTCAGTATTTGTTTAATTATAAATGACACATTTCATATGAAAATGCTATGAATCTATAACATCTGTTCTCTTTTCTTGTTTCCTTTTATTTCTTTCTCTGTTTCCGTTTGTTGTGTCATGCCTGCTTACACTTGGATTAAGGCCAGGTGTGCCATCTAAGACTTGTGAATACTGAATATAATCTTTTTTTATTAGCAAGACTTTGTTTGATTTAGAGAATGCTTTTTTTATGGGATAAATGCCATCAAAAGCAATGAACATGTTTACAATTTGTATGTTAATTGTATTTTTAACTATTTTTATATGAATTTAACAACTTCTGTATTGTATTTTTAACTAAACAAAAAGAATATTCATCTGTAAGTAATGCAGAACGTGTTAGGCTATGATATTATTGGTTAATTTTTGCCCCACCCTCATGGCCTTGGTGACATCAGCAAAAAAAAAAAGAAAAAAGCTTTTTGAAATAAAAGGATAAAAAGGATTGGTGCGCACTGATGCTAAAATGCACAATAAGACAAGGGGCAATCATTGAAAAAGTAAATTTTGTTTTTATGTTTTGTTTAAAGGAATTCCAAACCATCAAAAGGTCACATAAGTTTGAGAGCAGAATTCAATATGTTGTATTTTTGGAGTAGGTGACCTGTGCTATGTCCTTTCAGCATTGAGAGGTGGGATGCACCCGCCCGCTGCTTGCCTTGTCTCCACAGCGACCTCTGCGCAGACTGTCAAGTCGACTCACCATCAGGCCATGTTTGCCTCAGTGAACATTCAACGCTGTCGGTGAGTTTGAGCTAAATAGAAAAAAACCATCGACCGTTGATTGTACCCTGTGGCCGAGCCCTACTGAGCCTTGCCTCTCCCCACCACCGGCAAAAGAGGAATTCTAGCATGGACTCCTGGAGACACGACGGCTCTGTCTTCCAACGCTACCGGCAGCCTCGGACGACGCCTGAAAAGTTTGACTTTGAAAACTACAACAAAGGTCACAATCAACATTCATTGCTGTCGGTGGGTTGGACTGTAAAAGAAAGCTCACTGAACAATGAATGCAACTGTGTCCCAGATTTCCTTCTCGCAAAGTGGCATCAGAGATAAATATTAACTGACAGAGCTGGATATACTCATTTGCTCGCCTCTCTGAGTTTGTTTGTGGCTCTTCGTGGCAAAGATGCAAGTGGACTGAGAACACCATGTCAAAGGCCCCTTTAAGGCTGATGAATGTTTCCTTTGTATAATAAATAAAGACAAGACCTCTCCAAAACCAGTCTAATCCTGTGAGTCTAAAACTTATTAACCGGAGCTGTGGTACAGTGGTTGCCACGTTCTGTATATATCTGAAACAATTGTGTGTGTGTGTATGTGTATATATATATATATATATATATATATATATATATATATATATATATATATATATATATGCCTATATACACACACAAACAAATGATTATACATGTATAATGACATAAAAGTGTGACCCATAGTGTTTTAAATTTTAGTTTATAGCAATTTTTTTACACAATGACCCAATATCCTCTAAAAAATGGCTGACGGAAACGTAGACTGCGACTGGTTAGGAGCTACGTAAACAAATTTATTTTGAAAACAAATCTTATTAAAGAGTTTTTGCAATTCACCAATAAATCCCAGGCTTGTGAGATCATATAGGCTACACGTCGCGTTTGAGCTGAACTAAACCCATCACGGTGAAATCAGAAGGATAGCGCGCGCGCATTTGGAGGCCGTATCTTAATTAGAGGCTAACGGTTTTACTGTCCGTTTCTAGGCCAATCCAAGATTATGTCACATTGCTGGTAGTTTATGAAAAATTAATCCAAATTAAATTTGTCAAGAAGCTGGAGTGGCTTATCGTATCACTGTGGGTGAAGCCCCTCGGCACCTCGGTGACATTGCTGACAGAGATTGACTCCCGCCCGCCGTTGAGTTTTCTTAAACGACAGTCAATTCACAGGATTAATTAACATCAGATTACGGCTCCATCAGAGACCTGCTGTGTGTGATTTCTTAACGCTGGGCTACTTTACTTACCGTGGCGGTGAGGACGCTTCAGACTTGTTTGATGAAAACTGTCACATAAAAGATATTTGGAGGCTGCATTAACAAATTTGAAGCATCCTTGTGAAGTAATGCTGATGGCCTTCATGGTGTGAAGTCTAAAGACGGTCCTGATTTGATCCCTGTCATAAACATTTTCCCATTTCATCAGGCATATAAACGACATCAAAATGTAACGCGATAAGTTTTTGTACTAATGCATTTTTGAACCCGGTTGTCGGTTAAGGGGCGGGGCATTCTCACTAGAGAGTGAGTTTGACTGGACAAATATCTGTGTTGGGCAGGGCGTGTAACCAATGCTGTCGAAGAAGTGATTGTTCTTTTATATACCTTTTATTTCAAATTTAATTGGGCAATTATTGAATAATGCACATTTTTGCTTTCAAAAAATGAAAAATAAAATTTTGTTATATAAAATATGTGCAAATATATTAATATGGTTGGTATATACTTATATACTTATGCAGTGGATGTTAAATAGGTCAGTCACACTTCAGTTTGCAAATAAACAGTAGCCTACAAACGGTAGCCTACTTAAATATGCAAATATGCAGAGCAAATCAATGTAAGTTTAAAACTTTTACAACAAATACATTTTGAATGTTTAAGCAGTTCAAGGCAAGCCTAATCGCAGAAAATTATCGAAAAACAAGCAGAATTTTATTTATTTTTAAGTATCTGGAGTCTTTAAAGGGTTAGATCACCCAAAAATGAAAATAATGTCATTAATTACTCACCCTCATGTCGTCCCACACTCATAAGACATTCGTTCATCTTCGGAACACAAATTAAGAAATTGTTGATGAAATCCGATGGCTCAGCGAGGCCTCTGTTGAGAGCAAAGCCATTGAAACTCTCAAGATCCAGAAAGGTACTTAAAACATAAATATATAACGGAACAAGAATACTTTTTGTGCGCCAAAAAAACAAAACAAAGACTTTTCAACAATATCTATATTGGCCGATTTCAAAACACTGCTTCGGAGCTTTATGAATCGAATCAGTGAATCGGAGCGCCAAAGTCACGTGATTTCAGCAGTTTAGCTGTTTGATTGGAGATCCGAATCACTAATTAGAAACAAATGCTTCATAAAGCAGTGTTTTGAAATCAGCCCATATAGATATTGTTGAAAAGTTGTTATTTTGTTTTTTTTTGGCGCATAAAAAGTATTCTTGTCACTTTATAATATTAAGATAGAACCACTGAACTCACATGAACTGTTTCAAATATGTTTTTAGTACCTTTATGGATCTTGAGAGTTTGAATGGCATTGCTGTCTATGGAGGCCTCACGGAGCCATCGGATTTCATCAAAATATCTTAATTTGTGTTCCGAAGATGAACGAAGGTCTTACAGGTGTAGAACGACATGAGGGTGAGTAATAAATGACATTATTTTCATTTTTGGGTGAACTAACCCTTTAAACTCTTGAGCAATACTATTCAATAGCTTATATTTCCCCTGGGGGGAAAAAATCTTAGTATGGTGTAAGTTTCGTTTAGTTTGTATTTGTACATTCTAACTCTTTGTGTTGTTTTACAGTATATGTGACCCTGGACTACCAGTCATAAGAGTTAAATTTTTAAAATTGAGATTTATACATCATCTGAAAGCTGAATAATAATAAAAAATAAATAAATCTGGAATCTGAGGGTGCAAAAAAAAAAAAAAATCAAAATATTGAGAAAATAGCCTTTTAAGCTGTCCAAATGAAGTCCTTAGCAATGCATATCCACTCACAAAAAAATAATTTTTGATATATTTACAGTAGTAAATTTACAGAATATCTTCATGGAACATGATCTTAATATCCTAATGATTTTTGGCATAAAAGAAAAATCTGTAATATTGACCCATAAAATGTATTGTTGGCTATTGCTACAAATATACCCGTGCGACTTATGACTGATTTTGTGGTCACATATAGTCTTTCTGGTTTTATATAGGCCTAGGGACTTTGAATAGGCTTATTCGACCCTTTATAAGATGGCCATGTTGTAATGTAACTGGCCAAATAATAATATTCCCCCATTTTACTAGGCCTGGCAGCGCTTTCAGAAAACACAGAACGTTTCCCTAATGTTAGTATTTGATTCCCATTCCTTGGTTTCATGTTTTGTTCAAAAACTGTTAGCTGCATCCATGAAATCACAATCAAAGCACACGAGACACATTTCCGAGCTTCTGTACTGTACAATTCCCGTTTCTCGGTCTCCTCGAGCCTCTGTTCCCATCATAAGCTTGTTGGCTTTTGTATAATAAACACAGAAATGAGAATTCTGTATTACCGTCACCTCCTTTGAAGCCCCTCATTTGCTCATTGTGTGGGTATCTATAATTAAAGCCTTGAAGCTTTTCAGCTCTTGTTTTCAAAGCGCCAATTCAAAGTTACAGACCTCAGCAGTATTTTGGGACAGAACGTTCTGGTTTTTCCGACTTCTGAATGTCACCGTGGTTTCCAAACTGGCAACAGGAAAGGCGAAGACTGCAGGTGTTTGAGGAGAAGAAGAGACCCGAGCATCAGACAAGAGGATTAACTCAAGTGAATATTCGCGGTTAGACATTTCAAACTGTGTACATACTCGGCTGTTTCCTCAAATATGACACTATTTTGAGAAATACCGCAGTGCTTTTATATTTTCTTCCTGCTCAATGGCTTCCTTTTGTGGAGTTGAGGAACTGAAAATTATCGTGACACCTATCAGAGCACGTAAATTACATTAAAGTTGACGTTCAACTAAAATATCAACCCCCATCAGATGAATTACTGAGTTATTGCTCTACGGTTTTACGAAAATGGCCGTGTTTGCAAAGTCGTTATGCTTGCGAAGCCCCTGAAAGCTCAGTGGAAATTAGAAGGTCCCTGTTCACTTTCAGCCAACATTAACATTTGTCAGGTGTTATTAGCATGTGTCAACATTTGAGTTGGAAAACGTAAAGGTTCAGCGGGGTCTTACATGAACAATGTACCAACAGCAAAATGAGTAAATAAAGAATTAGATTTAAATAGCACTGTGTGTTTTTTGGGAGACAAATAACAGCATACTGTGGGAAGTCTTACATTTAATTTTTGAATAGTTTAGGCCAATTTTTAATAGTAATTCCATGTGGAGCTTTTTCATTTCTTATGTGTATGCAATTTTATATGTAGGCCTATATACATATATGCTTTATTTAGCTAAGTAGAACTTACATTTTCAAATCTTCACTTCAATCCTTTTTTATTTAAATGGACTATTGTTTGACACCTCATTTAATGTTGCATGTCTTTGAATATTAATGTGATAGCACTTTTTTTTTTAAATAGCCTACTGGGTCTTATAGGCTAACATATTAAAATATAGGCCTATGACATAATATTATATTATTTATTTAAAATAATAGTAATACCACTTAATATTTGATGTAATGCACTGTTCGGAATATTTAAAATAAATATAAAATGTTTAATGGCGTGTGAATGTGATTAAAACTAAACAAATGCTGCCACCTAGTGGTCATTCTGTGACCTCATTGAGTGACGTCAACGACTGGTAATTTGTAAAACATTTATAGCCTACTACTCGGAGTATCAAAGAGTGTGTTGCAAAATTCACGATTCTACTGCTTAAAGATGTCCTTTTTTACACTATTATAATTTTTTTATTATATAATAAATAATTAAATCTGACATTCCCTGCACTGTTGAGAAAAATAAAGAGAGATACATTTGAATAATGTTAAAAGGAAGTGTAATGTTAGAAGCTAAAATTCAGTTAGCAATAAGTTTAAATGATATGGGTGTAGAATGTAGTTTGGCATGATGATTTTATCAGCATAGCAGTTGGGATGTGACTGGTGAAGGGGCGATGACCTGATGATGACCCCCATCCCGAGGTCAGTCGTGTCAGGTTCCTCATTTGTAGACTGTGGCAGCCCTGAGGAGTGTGTGTGTGTGTGTGTGTGTGTGTGTGTGTGTGTGTGTGTGTGTGTGTGTGTGCCTTATTAGCACCTAATGATGCAGAGGGGACAATCTCCCTGTTCCAAAACACTGAGTCTACCTATGGTAGAGCTGATTTACAGGGCCTTGCCGCACCACTCAGGGCTGAAGGATGGAGGTTTTTCACTCATATTCTGTTCTCTGTCCTCCTGGATGGCGGGACGGGAGGCTTTATTATAGGGATTAGAATAGAGAATGCTTTCTAATGCTTGAATCTTTCTGATAAAACTGTCATGTCATCAAAAAGCAAGAACAAACCTGTAGAACAAACTGTAAGTTAGACGTATATATATTAAAAAAAGCAAAATTAATAAAAAAATATAATTTTTTATTAATTTAGCTTTTTTTCTGACTAGAAATTAATGTACAATAATGTAAAGAAAAAATAAATAACACTTTTATTTGTCTACCTATATTATACGTCTAACTTACTGAACACTCAGTTTGTTACAATTTACACAATTATAATTTTGTAAATTAATTAATTTCTAAATAAAAAGTTTAAATAAATTTATAATATATAATATATATTATAATAATATATTATTATTAGTATTATTATTTGTTAATTTCTGGTGTTATTTTAATATAATTGTGATGCTATTATAGTTTTTTATATAGGCTTTATTTTTAATTATTTTTTAGTTTTGTATTTTTCGTTTTCATTTTAGTTAAAGTTTTACTAATTTTGTTGTGTGGTTTTGTCATTTTTATTAGTTTTTTTGTTTTAATATGTCTGTATAGTTTTTATAAATTTTTGTTTTCAGTTTTAGTTTTGACTAACTGAAAATTAGAATTGTTGCTTTTGCAATATACAGTGTGTGTGTGTGTGTGTGTGTGTGTGTGTGTGTGTGTTTTCTTTCCAGTTAAAGTTTATTTTACTTAAAGTAACAAAAATGATTTTAGTTTTAGGTAACTCTAATAACCCTGATCAGAATACCTCTGACAAAGAAGCAAGGAAAATTTAATAAATAAAAAAAAACATTTCAAACTTCCTTACAATATTTATTTATTTATTTGTGATGTATACAGAATACATCTCTACCACTAGGTGGCAATATATATCTGAAAAAGGCATTGCTTTACCAAGACAACGTTTGTATCTTTTATAACACACTGTATGTACTGTAATCTGTGAAAATCAGTAAAAAATTAAAGTTCATTAAATAATTATTACTTAAATATTAAAGCTGTATTTATTCATATTTTACTAGAAATTTAATGCACAAAAGTCATCACTAGACACTGTAATTTGTACTGCCATATCTGATTGCCAAAGAAATGTTCAATTTGTAAACAACTTGCGCTGACTTTTTTCATGCGTTTTATTAAGGTTGAATCATTTACAACCAAATAACATATTGCCGACAGAGAGCAAAAAAGGGAGATGCTTATATGTGATAAAGTCCAACAAAATCTCTGACAACTGAAGACTCACTGAAAGGTCACTGGATGCCTTTGTGCATCTCACTGCCCTTTCAAACACCGACTGTGCTGCGGTTAGTGAAGAAGATGAACCTCCAGTGGTAGAAACATGCCTGTCCGAACGTCTGAAGCTGCCCTTTGACCCACAGCTTTATTTAGGGGGTATAAATGACGGAGTCATGAACAAAAGAGAAATCCCCATCCACCTGGCACTGTCGTAGTCTCCGGTCCTTAGCAAATGGTCAGTCAAACGAGTTCATGAATCATTCTTTAATGCTCTGATGCAGTTTTGATTTGTATTTATTAATGCTTTAATTGCAAAGCTAAATTAATAATGTAATATTTGAGAAGTTGAGCAAAAGAGAGGTGAATAAATAATGCATAAACCTAGCATCTCTTCACAAGAGTGTTGGTTTGATGGAATTCTGCGCTGTTATGACTCGTAAATTTTGACCCATTGATTTACCTACAAACACACAGTGGCTCAACACAGCCTGAACCGAATGTTATAGATTCTCCTTCTGTCTGACAGGTGTATTCTCAAATAAATAATCATCTTCTTCTTGTTTACACTTTTGATGGAGCGAGACATATATGAAGGAAGCATCCAAAATGCATGCATGAAATTAAAAATGAAATGCAGCAGCTCCAAATTAAGTCCCCTGCCTCAAAAAATGCAAAATTCAGATGAGAAATATCTGACATTACTGGAAACTGCAAACAGGACTGCAGGTGAAGAGGTGGTTAATATTTGACTTTCGTCCTGGGAAACAAATTCAGCAAACATTTGTTATGTTTTGCAAGCAGTAGTCATTATCATTTTCAAAGGCATGTACTGTTGCTTGTCAGTTGATGTGTCGAAACCTTTTTACCTTTTAAAAATAAAGCAGTTGTATATATAGTATTAACTTTCTGCAAGTTCTGAAAGAAACAGGCTCCTTTAGGCTGCTTAGATTTTGTACTCCAGGATTGAACAACAATAATAATAATAATAATAATAATAATAAAACATTTAACACAAAGTTAGAAGTTGTAATCCTTTCATATTAAGATTTACAGGAAGCTAGTTTCACTCAAACATGTCACAAAATAAAAAGCAAGAAATCACTCATGTTCTAGCAAATCTCTAAAACTTCACTGTATTTTTTACTTTGAAGTAACTTTAAATAAACTCTAGAATATATTTCATATAGCCTAAAAAGCTGTCTCCCTACTCACCATATGCTATCTAACTTGTAATCTAACTTTTGCCTTCACTAAAATGTTTGAAATGCTGTTGAAACACTGTATATACAGCCTGCTTACATAAAAAGAATACATAGACCTTTTTGTTTCACCTCCTTTGAGGTGTTCAACCCTTCCCTGCTGTGAAAAAAAGCACTCCATCAATACATTATCCATGAAACAGTAACCTGAAGATATCCTGAAGTGTTTGAAGATATTCTGTAGTGTGAGCTGAGCGCCTTTTTAAAGTACCAATACATTTGTTTCTCATGGTGTAAACTATACTTTGACAAGTAGATCATTTTGCAGTTGTTAGTAGGCTACATTAGGTCACATAACAAAAGCCAAAGATGGCGGATACGGAAAAAATAGGTAGCTACTCAAAGTTTTTCAGCTACTAAGTATGGGAAATCAGATAGTGTTGTTGTTCTCTCAGAAAAAGCGAATGTTTTTGTACTAGAAAAACATTAATTATGCCTACTTATTCTTTGAGGCGGAAGGCAAAGCTTTTGTTTGAGCATTTTTCTTATTTTCTTCCTTTTTAATCGATGGTCTGCTTTTTTAATGAGACATACGATATGCACGAAGCATGTTGGACTTGACAGGATCAGTCACCGGTGGCAAGTGTGCTGATACATCAAGGATACCACCTTTTACCCTGACAATTCTGCAAACTCTGGAGGCCAATTAACACCTTCACAATGAGGGCCGGGAGAAGCGCGTTGGATTCCTCCCTCGTGAGCAAAAGAGCACAGCGCGCGGCAGTGCTAGTGTGCGCGTGGCTGAGAATGGAAAAGCGCGGGAAACTCGCAGGTGAAGTTCTCCTCAGGGTAATTGTGGCGGGACCTCAGGCGAGAATCGGCTGAGGCGAGGCGTTTTTCCTTTCTTTCTCCCTTTGTTTTTGCTTTTTTTTATTTCACGGATGTTTTCCCCATTGTGGTTCGAATTAAGTCACATAAATTAAATATTAAACGCACATCAGAAAAATATTCATTTAAAGGTAAGATTTCCGTCAGGGGAACCGTCTCAACTCAATTTATATTCTTCGGACTGATGGTTAATACATATTCATTCATCAAAACAATCATTAAATGAAATGAGGCGTAGGTACTGAGATTTCCTTCTGTTAGTTGATTTCTGTTTGAAGCTAAGTGAATAGAACCATGAGCATCTTTTAAGATGCATTTAAATAAGGGATAATATACATTATCACAAAATAAACGTCATTATCCATACCCTACAGCTACTTATTAATAAATTCATGTAGGCTACATGAAATATTTATTTGAGTTTAAATTATTTGGCCATATTTGTAGAAACCAGGGAGAGATGTTGCTGGCCAGCAACAGTCATCATTCAGAAATATCTGCAGTGAATGTCACAATTACCCAGGTTTGATAAGAATCAAGTATTCCAAAATCAAAAGAAGCAAAATATATTTAGCTAAAAGAAAATAAATCATATTCTATGGCCACTGAGATTTGTAGAAAACAATGATATACATAAAAAGAAAATATATAGGCCTAGCCTATATATCTGACCATTACATTTACTGTTCTATTTTGAGTTTTACACAATAAACAAAAAACAGTACACAGTATACTATCCTCAATAATATACACAATAAAGCATTTTAAAGGTACTATTCTAACAGCTGTTTCACTGTCTGCCAGGTTCACATTAATATCCTTGTCACATCGCTGGAGCAACGACAGAAATCTGAGGAAACAGACAAACCAGGACAGGTGAGACATGGTTCAGTTTGGTTGCCTTCTCTATTCTAAAATCTGACGTGGTGTGAGTTGACATGGAGGAGCTATTGTGTCCCATAAAAAGACATCTCAAGACCCTCTGCTCTTTGGATAGAATGTAAATAAGATCCTGGGGAATGTACTGGGAGAACGGCATCACGGGGTGAACACCGGCAGCCGGGGTCGCCATCCATCACAGCGACTTGGGCCCGGTGCGGTGGACAAGCTCAGCGCAGGCCAAGAAACCTGAGCCACTACAAGACAAACACATGCTCCCTCCAAAATAACAATGGGCTCCAGTGACACACGCTGTCAGAGCTTCACTGCAGGCTCACGACACCTGACATTGTTATATTAAGCGTATAGTGTTACCAGACCCACAGTTAGAACAGACGAAAGAACAAATGCCAAAGATAATCGCAAGTGGCAACTTTAGGACACAATACTCTGGTCTTTTTAGGCATTAGGCTTGCGATACAGAAACTTAGAAGAGTTACAAATAAGGACATTGAGAGCAGTCTAAATATAGGTCAGTTTGGGTGACAAGGCACTGAATATTTTACACTTCACCTTATTTAGCCTTTATGAAATATGACGTAAAGGATACTGTTGTGAATAAAAAGTCTCTTTGGTGAGGACATTTTTTTGCCTGTCGATTACAAGACCACAGACCGATGTAAATGTGTCCGTCCAGTGCTAGATGAGTTCATTTTGACACATCACAAACCCTCAGATGAACACATCCATACCCAGTGCTGGGTAGTAACTGATTAATCTACCTGATCCAAAAATGAAATACTAGTTGTAATTGGATTATATTACATTTTACAATTCTCATAATCAGACTACATTTTTATTGATTACATGATTTTATATTCATTGATTGTCTCCAAATCTATTTTATCTTTACAGTTTTACTTTATAAAAAAAAGTCTATCACTTATATATGTTCATACCAGCCAATAGTCAAGTGGCTATAATGTCATGAAAAAAATTGAGAAGCAGCAGCATTTGATCACTGAATATACAGAAATCATTTCACTTTTGAAATGAAGTGTTTTCTCAATATTGCACATCTAATCAACTCCTGATGAAAATATTTTAATGATTTTTCGAATTATCACTCAGTGAGTCATTTAACCATTTATTACTATGTCTTAGGAAAAGCTTTAGCCTTTCAAACATATTAAAATTAGGGATGCACGATACCATTTTTTAAGGACCGAGTACGAGTACCGATACTTTTTTTCTAGTACTCGCCGATACCGATACCTATATATTTATTAAATTCTCTCTCTCTCTCTCTCTCTCTCTCTCTCTTTTTTTTTTTTTTTTTTGGTGATGTTGCAGTTTTCCAAGCACAACACAGTGAGACTAATGAATGTAGGACAGCTTTTTTATTATTACTCTAATTTTTATGTGCTTGTCGCAAACTTAAAGAACAAAAATTTCACAGTCTCCAATAACCTTCAAAGGGCATAATTACTAATATATATAATTGTTGTTATATAAAGAGAAATTTACAAACAAATTACAAACAATACAACAAATACTATAGAGATACAAATTAAATAAACTTGTTTTTTCAGATACAGTAGGTTTATTTACCATGTATACATTTATTTAACATATTTTGTTGTTTTATTAACATTAACAACAAATATGGTCCCTTTAAGACCGAATCCATCGATACTGACACACATATCCTGTTTTCACCTACTTTTTACATCCACTTAAGCCATAATCGACTGTATTTAGGTGAGATACTCCACACGATGGACATTTTGACAACTATGTGTGCATTTGACCATTCACAACTGGAATCGCATGCAAGAAAGAGAGAGAGCGTGTGCGAGAGAGAGCGCTTCTGGTCTGTGACATTCAGCACGATTCCACCTATCCCGTCTTCACTAATCGATAACGAAAGATTGAAAGCATGCAGTTCACAATGTGTGTGTTGTCATCATTAATTTTGAAGTATTTCCACACCTCTGAGGCTGAAATTGTTTCTGCTGCTGCCGCCTATGTCTCTGTGCACGGACAATTCTGTTAGTTACATCACGTGAGGTATTAGTCTTTGGTATCGGGAGTATTTTTATGAGTACTTCAGCTTGGTATCGGGCCGATACCGATACTAGTATCGGTATCGGTGTATCCCTAATTAAAATGCACAAATTAATGTCATTTCATATTTACATGTAATTTTATTCCCAAACTTTTTAGTCTGCTGATCCTCTTTTGACGTAATATATTTAATAATAAAGTCACTAATTAAACAACATGTTTGTATATTCATATTCATGATTAATGGTCACATGACATGCAGGTAAACAACTAAAATATTTAATCTTGTTGATTTGTTTTTATTTTGACATTTTGATTATTGAATTAATTATTAGCTTTTTATGAACTCACTAACCCCCTGCAGTTCCTTCACAAACAAAAGTTTGGGAAACCCTGACGTAACGTAATATTTAATGCCCTTCATATTGTGGAATATATTTTCTTTCTCTTTGTATTTTTATATCAATAAGTTATCAATAAGATTGTCCTGTTCAAATCAATAGCCTATGATAAATGTGTTAGGTCAAAAGTAATCTAAAATGAATCATAACAGAATACATTACCGAAAATACGAAACGTAACTCATCATGTAACAGTCTACAATTTCTACCCAGCACTGTCCATACCCTCACAGCACTTTAGCTAGATCGTGTGGGTGTTTCCAAAGCCATTCCCTGAGATTTTCCTGTTCATCCACCCCCATCATTCTTCAATGGTTGTGTCTGTTTTGGGGGGGGGGGAGAAGGTTCTTTAGGGTCCCTTAGTGCTAAGCCGCTGAAGTCCTCACAGCTGCACCGTGAGACCATAGATTTACAGGTGCCACTGACCCTTTCATCAGAGGAAGTCTACTCAGCCGGCTGTTCCTCTCTATTTCTCTCCGTCTTTCTCTTTTTCCAGTAGGGGCCAAGAATCTTTGATGAATCGTAGTTAAGGGCGCAACTTACTACTAATGTTCTCTGAACATCGTGCAGCTAGTGAAAGTTTTTCCTCTTTCGATCATCAACAGCGAGCACAACTATTCCAGAAGAGCCAATGAACCTAAAAAGCTTCATTTGTGTGTTAATAAGTATTACTAGGAACATATTCTTCATTTAGAGAAGGAGTTGTACAACTACATCTTTACCTTGAAACGTAAAAAAAATGGTTTGGGTCACAGAATGAATTAAATACGAAAGACAAGGAGTTTCAACTAATCAATTATTGGGAAAAAAAATGAAGTGCACTGCGCTCCTGACAAGGAATGCCGGTGTTTCTGAAATACCACTGATAAACGTGTGGCCCTGAACATGACAAACTTTGCAAGAAAAAATTTAATTATTCAGCTTTTTGTTATGCTAAAAATTTTAGAATGATGAAAAATTTAAACTGTTGATAATTAGAGAGTTTAAAACCCACCCACACACACACACACATATTATACTGTATTTTTCCACACATTTTCATTTTAATATTTACTATGTAAATCAATCGCAAGATGTCCTCTATTATAAATTCATTTAACATTTCTGTTAGGACTTTGATTTTTTTTAGAATGATGAAAATTTCAAACAGTTTATTATTAGAGAGTTTTAAAAAATACACACAAATTCATTTAACATTTCATTTAGGACTTTAATGAGACCTAAATGAGCCAGTGGGAAAACGTGTACTGTAGGTGTTAAAATAGTTCAGATTATTAACTGAAAATATCACAAAGCCACAATAATCTACACATTTTTTGAACTAAAATGCATCAGTAGCATCCATCTTTATCTTAGAGACTGTTCTCAAGAGTAATGTCCGTGAAGACCAAGAAGATGAACTCGGCTCAGTGAGATGGACAGTTACACGTTTATATATTTCAGTCCCATCTCAATGGCAAAATAATTAACCTGAGATTGCGCCTCACTCCAAAAGACATGTAGTGCAACGATTAGCTCGTATCGATTGACCTCTAGAGGACGATGGAGAGTTGATTGGCATCCACCTCTATCAGAAAATATGTTCTGAACACCCATATGGGGAAAAAAAGGTTGTCCCTCTTCATCCTTTCAATGGGATCAAGGTCCACTAACCTGAAGTCTATTTAAGAAAATTAATCTGTTGAATATAAAAATGCTAGTAATGCAATGGGCTTTGGTTTAAAATGTGGCCACGTTTATCGATCAGAGGTCAAATCTCCGGTCAAGTGCCATTTCTCTGCTTTATACACGCATACAGGGATGAAAATGTGGTCTATGTCTAAATAGACTGATAACTGTATAAGCAATATACAATAGTTAGGGAACAATCACAATTCATCACATCTTTGGCAATCGATAGGAACTGATAATGAACATTTTTCTTGAATATTGCTATATTTTTATGTAATGCAAATGCCAGACTGTCTTGAAATGAAACTGTTACAAAAGCAAAAAGATTTGTGCCTGCCAGCAGTTAAAGGGTTAGTTCACCCCAAAATGAAAATTCTGTCATTAATTACTCACCCTCATGTTGTTCCACACCTGTAAGACTTTCGTTCTTCATCGGAAGACAAATATTAAGAAGAAAGATATTTTTGATGACAGAATGCTGTCAGGTTTCCTTCCATAGACTGCCTTTGCAACTACCACTTTGATGCTTCAAAAACTTCATAGAGAGATCGGAAAACGAATCCATATGAATCAAGTGGTTTAGTCCAAATTTTCTGAAGAGAATCGATTGCTTGTTATGACGAACAGATTTCATTTAGGCTTTTACTCGCATGTAAACATTGATCAGCGAACATAAGCAGAAGCTCAACCAAACCTGCTACACGTGCAAGAACAAAAATGACCTCTTCCGGAAACTCAAATGTGCTGCGTAACCAATGTGGTGAGTAATTAACGACAGAGTTTTCATTTTGGGATGAACTAACCCTTTAATATGTGATTAATCCAACCCGATCTCACTGCAATTCGTACGTATTTTACGAGGCGGCTAATTTGTACGAATTCATACGTTTTTTGCTAAAATTCTATGAGTTGACAAATTCGTATGAATTCATACGAATGACCTACCCCAAACCCCGCCCCTAAACCTACCCGTCACTGGGGTTAAGACAAATCATACGAATTTGAGGTCGTATGAATTCATATACGAATTAGCCACCTCGTAAAATACATACAAATTGGTCGTGAGATAGCGTTGGATTAATTAGTTCTCACATTTGCTGCTTTCCATACCTTGTAAATGCAAGCTTATCTAACTATTTAAAATTGTATAAATATATATTTATATATTTACAGCACTTTCACAACATCTATGGTGATGATACTTGAGCCACAGCTGCAATCCCAAATTATGGTTCAAATCAATTAAACTGAATAATTTAAAAGTAACCAGGAAACATCCAGAAATGTTATTGTGTTATTCCTGTGATGGTACAGAGGAACAGAGGAGCAAGCTCCTCTGACTTCCCTATTAAGAAAGAGACACATATTTAATGAGTGGGAAAGCCTACTCAAGCATTATAAATTCACTGCTGGCCATTACTGCAGTGATGAAGCAAACCTAATGGAGCAGGACTCCAGGTATGCTCATCTAAATGAAGAGGTGGAAGTAGCTGTTTTTTTTTCCCCTTTTCTGAAGCATCCATAATGGTTACATCAAATAGCCATTACCTCTGCTTTAAGGGGCCCAAATGTAATTATGCCCACTACATGGCGAATATGCAATTCAATGGAAATTTTTGCCAAAGGGCATGTAAGAACAATCTGGAAGCACACAATGCTGGAAGAATTGTCACAGGGATGACGCAGTGACTACTGCTTATATACGCTCGTAATGATGATTGACAGGACTGAATGTTTAGGCTCCTCAAGAACCTACATTAAAAAAAAAAAAAAGTAAGAAAGTAATTGTGATTTTTTTATCGAGTTTATATCGCGCAATGCGGACTTTATTGCTCGCGAGAGCAAGTTTATATCTCACATTTCTGAGAAAAAAGTCAGAATTGTGAGATTTATGCTGTCTTCACGTGCTATCGGAAATTTGATAATTCCCACTTCATATTATGAGCTCCTTGCATTCAAGTTGGGAGGGCGTTCATGTGCAATTTTTAGCTAGGAAACTCACATTTACTATAATTCAGAGAGCATGTTAATCTCACAGTTGTGAGTTACAAAGTCAGAACTGTGATATGAACTCGCAATTGCAAGAAAAAAAGTCACAATTATCAGCTGAATTGCGAGATTAACATTTCTCAGATGTAAACTTGCAATTAAGAGAAAAAAGTCAGAATTGTCAGCTGACTTTCTTTCTCAGAATAGCGAAATTTAAATATCTCAGACATAAACTGGCAGAAAAGTTTGATTTGTGAGATTAAAATGTCGCAATTTCCTTTTTTTATTTTTTATTCCCTGGCGGAAACAATAATCTAAGGACGGAAGTTGGTACAAAACAAAAATAGGAATAATCATAAATACAGTCACTCTAAAAAAAAATGCTGGGTTGTTTCAACTCCAACCGTTGGTTTTAATTAAATTTTTAAATAACGGTTGGGTTTGTTCATATTTGACCCAAACATGAGTTGAAACAACCCAGCATTTTTTAGAGTGTTCGATATGTTTATATATTTATATATACGTTTTCAGGGAATTTTTTGATTGGAAATATATTTTTATTTTTTTAGCTCTCAACTCTAAACGTATTAAATCGATTTTTATCTTGGTAAATAATATAGGAATGAATAGTGTGTTTTAATTTAAAAGCTAAAGTTTTTTGTCGTAGGTGGCCCTTCAGTTATGTAACTGTCCCTTAGATCTCTTTGGAATTCTGTAACAACAACAGAAGAAGAATCGTGTCATAAACACTTTTTTATCTGTCAGACAAGATGGCACAGTCCGTCTCTCTGAACTCACAACAGTCCTCTGAAGCCTCTTCCTGGCAAACAGCGCACTACGCAATACCTTTCCTTTCCATCGTAACACTGCATGGATGGCAGCACAGAACTCTCAGGATAGGACGTAACCATTTTCAACACTTCCTCCAGCTTTGGGCCACAGAAGTCATTTTTGCATGTTTTTAAAGAGCGGGATTGTGGGGGGGGGGGGGGGTGAGACTGAAAACAAACGGACCTACTCGGATGCTTTGATCTTCGTTTCCTGCCAATTATTTACGTCTGTTTCTCACGAATCTTTTTTCGTTCTCCTGCTCTTGATTGCTGCTCACTTCCCTCACTTTTCACCTTCGAACACAATGCAATTTCTCTTTAAAAGTTTCTGTCAGGAAACTATAAAAACACATCAGTTGCAGCAATTATTTGTTTGGAGTATTGTGCTTTAAATGTTTGATAACCAACTATAAAACAATTAATTGTGATACATTAATGTAGAAAAATGAATTATTGGCATTTCTTATATTCTAGTTGCTACATTTTAGAATTTTAAACATGAAATAAAATAAAATAACAATGATAATCAAAGTAAATACAAAAATAATAAAAAAATTAAATAATTAAAAATAATGAATTATTATATTTTTTTAAATAATTAAATAAATAACAATAATAATTAAATGTAAATAAGTAAATATATAAATAATATCCTAATTAAAAAAAGTAATTAAATGAATAACAATAATAATTACATATAAATAAGTAAATCATTTAAAATAAACAATTTAAAATAATTAATTAAGTAAATGGATGATATTATATTAATATGAATTCATTTTAATATTACATAATATAAAACATCCAATCAATTTCATATAGATTATGTAATCCCACACTACATTTTTTATCTTTGAATATCCTGCTTCACTTTGAAATAGGTTGTAAATCGCAATTTATGCTGCCTTTAAACTAATAGTTATGTAACATGCTGAAATTAAATGGCTAATAAAACCAATAAGTTAATAAGCTGCCCGACATCTAAACTATCATGTCAACATAAAATGTTTGCCATATTCAGTCAAACATTAGTATCCAGGATGCATTGCTTATTCAAAAATGCATGCTAACCTTCATCACCGAGCGTTTTTTGCTGAACTTTGCTGAAAACCCTTTGTGGGGTATGAAAAGAATGATAAAGGGGCAGGGCAATCGGTAGCAGGACCTCCAGAGAGGGGCCATTAATCTGAGGCCTCCAGTCGCACCCGTAGCCTGACCGCCGTGACCACGGGCCCGTTCCCTTGACCCGCACAGTGCAGCGATCTGCTGAAAAGGCAGGTGGTAAAATGGCCATTTTGAAGGAAAACAGGAATGATTCTGGCCTGTGTTGCTGGAGCAAAGCAAAAGGATGTCATTTAAGACCCCAACTGCTGAGGGTCACTACTTTACTTTCTTTTAGTCTCCAGGAAAAGCTGAACTTGGATGTGTGATTTCTGGCTATTGCTGAGGGGAGAATATGTGCATCAGAGCATGATCTTGATGTGTATGTGATTCACAGGGAACAGCAGATTACATAGGGTGAATTAAGGTTAATTGGGACACTTTTTCCCAGTCATCGCAATGGCAAAAAGTATCCCAGTTAACCTGAATTCACCCCTGTACTCCTTCAATGCACTAAAAGTGTCCGGTTAAAAGTGTCTGCTATAGGAATGAACATAAATGTACAGTAAGTATTTTAATATTTATTTTAAAGATGATTGTAGTCAATAAGACAATCAGATTTAGTGTCTCGAACCCAATGCATTCTTAAAATTATTCTTAAATTCTTGAAAACAGTTCTAAAATATTTGTCCAAGGCTCAGTTGCTTTGGTTCACTATGGGAAAATAAAATAAAAATAAAATAAAATAAAAATAATTATTTTTTATCGATTCACAGCCCTATACATACTATTAATTTGAATATATATATATATATATATATATATATATATATATATATATATATATATATATATATATATATATATATCATATGAAACAAACATGTTTCAATGTTTCACAAATCATATTTTATATATATTTAAATATTTACATATTAAAAAAAAAAAAAAAAAAACATTTTTCCAATGCTTGGGTTCACTTTGGTAAAAAATAAAATTGATAATAATAATAATAAATAAAATTAGTAATTAATTAATTTACTTTGTTTATTATGTATAATAATTACTTTTATTTAATTTTATATCCACTATAAATTTCGATCCATTTTCAATTGTATATTTTTACTTATAAAACAATATATAACTAAAAAATATTTTTAAATTACATTTTTTAAACACATTTTTAAACACACGGCTCAATATTAATTTCATTTATGTTATTTTATACACTATAAATTTCAATATACTTTCAATATCTTTATGTATAAATATTTATATACAAATAAATATTACATTTTTATTTACATTTTCATTTTTTTATACATCTTCAATTGAATATTTGTAGTTAAAAATAATAGTATAGGTTTTTTAGATATATATTGTTAAATATAAATATATATATAAAAAAACTTTTAAATGAAAAAACATTCATTCTTTAGATCCAGCCCCCCAAATCCAATCACCTGTCATCAATCAACATATTAAATCTTCATTCATTCATTTCTTTCCGCTCTTATTAGTGTGCTATGCCTATTCTAGCAGATGATCTGCAGTGTTTTGGAGGGGGGTCGGGGACGTTCGTCTACAGATGAAAGGCCTGTTGGGGCACCGGGCCGCATCGGCGGAGACGGAGGCTGGCCATCGCGTGTTTGGAGGGAGCAGTTGGGAGTTTGATGACAGAACGGTCTTTGGGAATTTAAGAGTAGCTTGGAGTGCGCTTTTCCCTTTGGATGACAGCTCCAGGAAGGAAGGGTTTTCTTTTCAAAGGCTGTGGCTTTATTTATATTACACATTTTCATCGAAGGGCACTTTCAAAGGGAGATGGCTTTTTTTCAGTTCCCTGCATTTGTGTTTTATCACTGTACTGTATGCTTCAAATCACTGATGCCATCCTTTGTTGTCCTGCTAAGACTGATGAGCAGCAGTATGTAATTGAACCATGTAGCACATGTCAAAACAGGAAATGAGGTCAGAGGAAATGAGCAATATGAGGAAGTCTGGTGACTACTCTTCATTAGTGATGCTACCAGGGTACAAAATGTACTTTTTGCCACAGCCACCAGCAACACAAATGTATTTTTAAAAATTTTATTTTTTATTTTAGGGTTATGTAAGGAATTTTATATATAAATATTACATAATATATATATATATAAAAAAATATATAATACTTAATACATAATAAAATAAATAATATACATAATATATATAAAGCATATTATATAGTCAAATCAAAAATTATTCAGACACGAGATATAATTTTTGATATATTTTTACTAGTGGGTACAGGACACTATTTAATTTATGTAAGTGAGGAAAGTAAAATAAAGTAAACTGTGACATACCCAAAAATTCTTCATACAGTGGACTACCAATAAAATTTATAAAAATTTGATAAAAATTATTCAGACACTTTGACCTGACCTGACCTGTTTTGCTTAAAGCTGACCTAGAACCAGTTTTAACAAGATGTAATATAAGTCTAAGGTGTCCCCTGAACGTGTCTGTGAAGTTTCAGCTCAAAATACCCCATAGATTTCTTTATTAATTTTTTTAACTGCCTATTTTGAGCCATAATTATATATGCACCGATTCAGTGCGCGGCCCCTTTAAATCTCACGCTCCCCCACCCCCGAGCTCTCGACTGCCTTAACCAGCATAAACAAAGTTCACACAGCTAATATAACCCTCAAAATGGATCTTTACAAGATGTTCGTCATGCATGCTGCATGCATACATCAGATCATGTGAGTATAGTATTTATTTGGATGTTTACATTTGATTCTGAATGAGTTTGATAGTGCTCCGTGGCTAAAGCTAACATTACACACTGTTGGAGAGATTTATAAAGAATGAAGTTGTGTTTATGAATTATACAGACTGCAAGTGTTTAAAAATGAAAATAGCGACAGCTCTTGTCTCCATGAATACAGTAAGAAACGATGGTAACTTTAACCACATTTATAAGTACATTAGCAACACGCAAACGAAACATTTAGAAAGACAATTTACAAATATCACTAAAAATATAATGTTATCATGGATCATGTCAGTTATTATTGCTCCATCTGCCATTTTTCGCTGTTGTTCTTGCTTGCTTACCTAGTCTGATGATTCAGCTGTGCACATCCAGACGTTAATACTGGCTTGTCTAATGCCTTGAACATGGGCTGGCATATGCAAATATTGGGGTCATACATATTAATGATCCCGACTGTTACGTAACAGTCGGTGTTATGTTGAGATTCGCATGTTCTTTGGAGGTCTTTTAAACAAATGAGATTTACACAAGAAGGAGGAAACAATGGAGTTTGAGACTCACTGTATGTCATTTCCATGTACTGAACTCTTGTTATTCATCTATGCCGAGGTAAATTCAATTTTTCATTCGATGGCACTTTTAAGTGTTATCTGACATAATTAAGATGATTTTTTTCTGACACAGTTTAACTCTGAGATATTGTCATATTTTATTACCATTTTTTTAAACTGTAGTGAATAAACTGTATTAATGAATGAAATGTTTAAGGTGTCTGAATAAATTTTGGTTTGACTGTATAATTACAATTTTAAAATATTTTTATATTTTGTTTTTTATGTGATATTTAATATTAAAATTATTTATGTCCAACAAAATGAGAATAAGATTATTTGATTTTTCTTCATCAGACATTCAACCAATTACTGTATTTTGCATTATTTTAGGTTTAGAAACATTCCATTTTTTAAGTTATAAAAGTTTAATAAAATATATTAAATATAAAATATATTTTTTAAAAAATTAATATTTAATATAATAAAACTATCCAACAAAATGGGATTTGTCTGGAAATGATCTAGCTATTATTCTCTGTTGAAGGTCAATGTGTCATCATTATTTATGAGATGACCTAGTTTCCAAAATTGTAAAGAAGATTAACTTTTGATGGTACATTTTCCACTGAGCCAAAAGTTGTTGCAACAAATGTTTTCTTGAGTATGTCAGTAATTTGATTCGCTGATTTCGCTCACATTGCTTATACAGTACGTCAGCAAAGGTCACGCAATTTAAGCCATGTATTATATTGCTGTTCCTTACAAATTACCAGCCAACTGGCTTTATTTACTCAGCAAAGCCATTTTTTGCTCGCATTTGGCGCTTGGGGAGTGTTAATTTTGGACCCTAGATGCATTTAATACTGTATAAAGTGTGAAAAACACTCTGGACAGGATGATTGGACTGGAATCTTCATCCAGTTGGTATCTTTCACAACTGTGCAGGACAAGGAGTCAGTCTTTGCACGGGCCTGTGCCATCTAATGACGCAAACTAAAATGAACTTTTAGAAAAGCTAACAATAAAACTTCAGACATCCCTCAAAAAAGTCTTTTCCCCTGCCATCAATTAATTACTTAGGAAACGGTTTCATTTGTACAAGACTCTTGAGAAATCAAGGGCAAGAAAACTCTTTTTTTCTCTCCCGTCGTCATGTTGTTCTTCTTGTCACTGCTTCATTAATTTTCTCTGGGTAAATCACGTCAAGAGTGTGCATGTGTAAGCTGTCAGGGTGTAGATGTATCTATTCATCACCTCGGGGAGCGTGTGTGTTTGTGCGTGCGGGTCTGAAGTGTGGCCCGTGGGTAATCTTGATGGGGCGTGGACGCAGGGGAGGTCTGGCACGCCTTGAAAACAAGATGGTAATGTCTGATAAGAAAAGCTGATGCCTAATGACAAATTGCTAATAACGGCAGGAGACTGCAGAGAGCGCGAAAGTGTATTGATTATCCTTATTACCCAAAGCATTCGTCTCGGGAGATGAACGGGTGAGGGAGAGGGAGGAGGGAAATTAGCCTGCACCTTCCCCCGTTGACGGACTGATTGCTCTGGGGGCCCTGAATAGGACAAATGCGTTCACACTAAAACACATAAACCTCAACCTTCTGCCTTCGGGATGAGGACGCAAACAGACTAAAGATGATCAAATATCTCGGTGTTTTTGATCGGCTGTAGAGATACCCTTGCTGAAAAAAAGTGCACTTGTAGTGTGCTTCAAATCTTAAAAGTATATATTTTTCAAAACTGTACTTGCAGATAATATAATATTAATTAAAGGCCACTTAAGTGTACTTAAAGACAGTACCCTTTCATACCACACTTTTAAAAAGTGCACTTTGTAATAAGGTCAAATTAAAAGATTTACTTTGAAGTAATTACTTTAAATCATTGTGTTTTAATAATCTTTTGTCGTGCTTAAAAGAAGTGCATTTTGATGTGTTGACATAGTACATAGTAAAGCACAAAAGTACTTGATTTTAATTTGAACTCTAGAGTGTTATTCAATATTACATCTACAGTACAGTAAATATTTTTTTAATGTACTAAATTGCAAAGTGTTGGGGAAAGTTACTTTTAAAAGTAATGCATTACAATATTGCATTACTCACTACAAAAGTAACTAATTGCGTTATTTAGTTACTTTTTATGGAAAGGAATTTGCTACATTTCTTTTGAAAGTAATTGGCTCTGCCCACTTCACCCACTTTTGGCGGCCCTTAGGGACTGTCACCGTGTCCTAACTACACGCGACGCGATAAGATTCCAGCGACAAGCAATTTGACTGTCACACTAGACGTGACGCGACAATAAGAAGCGATTAAATCAATCAAAAACCACAGCCAATCAGAAGAGAGTGTGGGCGAGCTCTCTTGGCAAGAGCACAGCTGCAGACACGATGAAATGGGTTACTACATAGTAAACTTCATAAATATTACACCATTTAAACATTATTTAAAGTACATACGGAGTGACTGAAACAATCTTTGTCATCGAATACACTTGTTTGTTCGCATTGAGTTGACAGTTTGAACATTCTTGTGCACATTTATTTATTTTCAAGATCTGAGGTGAATTAGCCAGTGTTGTTTTCATTACAGCTAAAAAGCTGGGAACACAGAATGATAATCAAACTCATATTAAATGCTTCTAACATTAAATAAAGCACATAAACAGTACCTGATATTATTATTGCCATTCTTTGTGTTGCTGTTCCAGCTGCAATGTCGCGGAGAAATAGAAACCGTTTCTAGAATAGAATCGTGGCGTGTCGCGCCTGGTTAGGACAAAAACTCAGATTAACATGGAAAAGATACCTTTAATCGCATGTCACGGCATTGCGTCGTGTCGCACGGTGTGTAAATCGAAATTTCAACTTTTTTTTTTATAATTATTGACAATCAAACTCCAGAGAATCTTGCCGCATTGGTTTGGCTCTGATCGAAAACCAAGGATTATTTAGCAAAAGTAGGTTTTTAAACAAATTTCAAAAATACCCGACAATTTTGAAGATCCAATCCGAGGTATGCATTTTGTCCATCTTGAGCCATGGATTCCAATGATATAAGACACCTGAGTCTACGCCTAACAGTTTAGGAGGTTTTTTTATTCATACTTTTCATTGCTGTAGCGCCCCCGTCAGGCCAATCAGGGCGAGCCTTGGTTACGTTATAGACGGTGTGAGTACTACCAGCACTCAAAGTTTCAAGTCTCTATGGGGCGTTCAAACCAGACGCGACTTGCGCAAATAAATCGTGCTATTCGCGCGTAGTTGGACGCTTGAACATTTTGAGTTTACTCGCTTCATTCGCGTGTGAAATTCACTTCACAACAGACGCGAATTCACGTCATGAGAGGGGCTCGCCCTCTCCTTTAAATGTGTCCCAGACTCTTCTACTTCTTTTTGCACACTTCCTCTGAATAAACACAAATCGTCAGTGGGAAAGTAGTTGTAAGATACGGCGAATAAGCTCAATTTGCTGGCTTTAGCTAGCTTATAGTCTCAATATGTAAAATCTCATGTAGTCTCAAATTGAGTAAAGGCCGTTTTTTACAACGTACCAGATTGTCCGACCTCCTCACTCACTTTCTTTCAAGCAAGATGTATGAAGATGTACTGTACAGCGACGATGATTTTGTCCTCCATTGTTGTTTCGGATTTCTACCTCCGCTCGCTACGTCGTAATCACGTCACTACTAGAGCAAGCTCCTGGTTAACGCGGCATGAATTTTCACCAAAGTTCATATTTTTCAACTTGCGCAATTCGCCCGAAACGCTCATTTCGCGCAAATAGCGTCATTTGCGCCGCCTCATTTGCGCAAATCGCGCCGCAGGATGTCTATTTGCATCTTTGCATTGACTTAACATGTAAATCACACGCGCTTAACACTTCATTCGCATCTGGTGTGAATGCACCATTATGGTTTGGTCTGCCCGATCACTTTTAGGGGAGTATGCTGATCCTTGGAAATTTTAACAATTACAATAGGGTTTCAGTATTTTATATTTGAACAAATAAGACTCAGGCTGAAGGAAATGCAAATTTACGCCTGTACAGCAGAGGGTACAGCTGGAATACTGAATCTGTTTTTGTGCAAGTGAGATGAGTAAATGCATGTTCACATTTAGACTAGAAATACAACAACCGTCATGTTCACACAGCACACACAACGCCTCTGCACTTCTGATTTCTCTCAATATTGGGACAGGAGAGTTGTCAGTCAATGAATGGAAACACAAAGTAACCTGCGTTACTTTGCTTATTTGAAAAATAATTAAAAATGTTGTTGTAAATTCAAAAGTAATGTGTTACTTTATCAGTTACTTGAATAAAGTAATCTGATTATGTAACACACAGTAATGTGTTACCCCCAACACTCAATTAATTGTAATTAAATGTAATTACACACAAATGTGTAATTACAAATATATTTAAATAAATACAAGTTTCATTTTTAAAAAGCTATACTTGCAGAAAATATAATAGTTAAATAAAAGGTCACTTAATTGTACTTAAAGAGAGCACAGTTTCATGACTGTTTCTAAACACATAGAATGTGCACTTTGTAGTAATAGTCAAATCAATAGTTTTACTTTAAAGTACATTTTAAATCAATTTGTCTGTTTCTATATTGCATCTACAGTACAGTAAAAATATTTTAAATGTACTAAATTGAAACTTCATCATTACAAATGTGTAATTAGAAATATATTTAAATACATGACACAAGTTTAAATAGAAATGACAATAAGGTACATTTTAGTTTACATAAATGTTTCTCACTACATTCAGCAGTACATTTTAATCATATTTTAACATCAGAAGTAATTATGAATTTACATGTAAAGATGTACTTACAGTGGGTACGGAAAGTATTCAGACCCCCTTAAATTTTTCACTCTTTGTTATATTGCAGCCATTTGCTAAAATCATATAAGTTAATTTTTTTCCTCATTAATGTACACGCAGCACCCCATATTGACAGAAAAACACAGAATTGTTGACATTTTTGCAGATTTATTAAAAAAGAAAAACTGAAATATCACATGGTCCTAAGTATTCAGACCCTTTGCTGTGACACTCATATATTTAACTCAGGTGCTGTCCATTTCTTCTGATCATCCTTGAGATGGTTCTACACCTTCATTTGAGTCCAGCTCTGCTTGATTATACTGATTCGGACTTGATTAGGAAAGCCACACACCTGTCTATATAAGACCTTACAGCTCACAGTGCATGTCAGAGCAAATGAGAATCATGAGGTCAAAGGAACTGCCTGAAGAGCTCAGAGACAGAATTGTGGCAAGGCACAGATCTGGCCAAGGTTACAAAAAAAATTTCTGCTGCACTTAAGGTTCCTAAGAGCACAGCGGCCTCCATAATCCTTAAAAGGAAGACGTTTGGGATGACCAGAACCCTTCCTAGAGCTGGCCGTCCGGCCAAACTGAGCTATCGGGGAGAAGAGCCTTGGTGAGAGAGGTAAAGAAGAACCCAAAGATCACTGTGGCTGAGCTCCAGAGATGCAGTCGGGAGATGGGAGAAAGTTGTAGAAAGTCAACCATCACTGCAGCCCTCCACCATGGCAGAGAGGCCCGACCACTGACCCTAAGCACACAGCTAAAATAACGAAGGAGTGGCTTCACAACAACTCCGTGACTGTTCTTGAATGGCCCAGCCAGAGCCCTGACTTAAACCCAATTGAGCATCTCTGGAGAGACCTAAAAATGGCTGCCCACCAACGTTTACCATCCAACCTGACAGAACTGGAGAGGATCTGCAAGGAGGAATGGCAGAGGATCCCCAAATCCAGGTGTGTTGCATCTTTCCCGAAAAGACTCATGGCTGTATTAGATCAAAAGGGTGCTTCTACTAAATACTGAGCAAAGGGTCTGAATACTTAGGACCATGTGATATTTCAGTTTTTCTTTTTTAATAAATCTGCAAAAATGTCAACAATTCTGTGTTTTGCTGTCAATATGGGGTGCTGTGTGTACATTAATGAGGAAAAAAATGAACTTAAATTATTTTAGCAAATGGCTGTAATATAACAAAGAGTGAAAAATGTAAGGGGGTCTGAATACTTTCCGTACCCACTGTAAGTCCTACTTAGGTATTTAAAAAAAAAAAAAAAAAAAAAGGCCGTTATACTTTATTTTAGGGTGTCTGTGTTACAGTGTAATTATATATTTAAGTACTGAGTAATAATAATTAACTACATGTGCTTACTGTAGGGTTAGGTTTAGGATTAGGGTTTGGTTTAGGGTTAGTTGCATGCAATTATTCAAAATGTATAGTTATTACTACAGAAACTACATGTAACATATATAAAAAGGACACTGTAAAATAAAGTGTTACCAAAAAGTCTTAATGTCAAACACTAACACTTTACAATAAGGTTCATTAGTTAACTACATTAGTTGATGAGCTAATAATGAACTGCACTTCTACAGCATTTATTAATCTTTGTTAATGTTAATTTCAGCATTTACTAATACATTATTAAAATCAAGAGTTGTATTTGTTATCATTAACTATACCTACTAATACATTTTTTCTTTTAATTGTAAATAACATGCAGTTAAGCATCCAAAAACATAAGATTCAGTTCACACTTAAATATATTCTCTTAAAGTATATTATTTGTATAATAAGTACTCTTTTTAAAAGTGTGCTAACTTCTTTTTCACAAGGGTAAGTGTCATTGCCCTCAGGAATCAAAGAACGAGAGAGGTTTGGCTAGTCCACTTTGCCACATCTAAGAAAGCATGACTTTCCCTGGGCATGATCCACCGTTACTCATAAACTCTGGTTGGAAAATACTTTTAGTTAATGGTGACCACCCTGAGAAGTCTTGGAGTCATAGTTTCAATAAATTCTGTGTTAATTTTCAGTTTTGGTGTTCTGGTGTGATTTATTCGCGCAACCACATCAAGTTTTGCAGGTATCTGCTCTAGATGGGGGAAAAATGCCTTTTTTGATGGTTAATCCACAATTACTTTTTTCATCTGAAGTGCTGACTTCTCCAGAGAGGATGGGAGAGGGCTGTCTAGGTCATTGTAGGACTGCCCATCTAAGCAGCGCAAAAAAATGAGGTCACTCTTTTCTGCTGTTTCGCCAAAATCTGTTCCGGGTCGAGTTGGAGACATGGGGATCCAAACCCGCTTTTGTTTCAGGGACACGTTTTGTGCAAGAAAGAAAGTGACAGAGATGCAAGAAAAGAAAACATATTTTTTAAATTAAAATTATTAGTTAGGACAAGTTTAGTCATTTGTATTCAAGGCCTACCTGACTGCTATAATGTTTTTTTAAACTTTATTCATTTAAACTGAAACTAACATGATATTATGTTAACAATAATATAATATAATATAATATAGTAGCCTAATTTCTCAGCAAATTGTCCCTGAAATTTAACTACATTGGCTATATGTGTTGATTTACATTAAGATGCAATGTTTTATTGTTTTTATTGTAACTTTATTAAGCTTTTAAACTGAAACTGTCATTATATGATCCATGTTTGGAAAAAAATACATTCAAACTTTTTTTTACTAAATAAATTAAGTATTTTTCAGCAAGAAATAACCTACAGTAGTCCCTGAAATTTAGCTGCATTGGCTACATGTGTTAGCTAATTCACATAAAGTTATAGTTTCTTTTGTTTGTAATGACCTTTCATAGCTTACTAACAACTTTTATGTATTTTATTCTTGTTATTCAACATATTCTATTGATATGATGTTTTCCGCTGAACAGCTTCCGTTTGTTACAGCCTCATCTGGGATTTAGACTGTAATAATGGCACCTAATCGATAACCATATTTGTCTTACAGTAAACGTGCTAAAGTATTTATGATTTATTTGATTCTCTGCTCCAAATAAAACAAACTCGCCTGAACCGCGTCGTAGAGGTCAACATAATGAATAGCTTCATTGAAATCAATTGATATAATGCTTGCCGCAGAAGAAAAGTAGAAATGGGCGAGCGAATCAATTCGACTGCATTATCACATGCCGCAACACACTTAACGACGCTGTGGGCCCGAAGCGGCCCGGCGGTGTGCGCATGTGTTGCTGTGTGTGGAGAGTCTCGGCACGAGGATGCTCAGGTGGAGAGGCGCTCTTAGTGAACAGATGTATTGTGATGTGCTGAAGGTCAGCCCTCATTGTGTGACGCTCCTGTAATAATGGGACTGACAGACAGCGCGGTAGCTCGTGTCTATTTAGTCTCTGCGGCTCCCCAGCAACAATCCAATCAACCCCCACTACACGTCTCTCATTTATCACGACAAACGGCTATAATTGTGCCCTACAGAGGGGATACCAAAGCGAAATTGTGAATATTGCACAGCCTTTAACATAGTTTTACAATTTTGTCTGGAATAACATGCAATTACTAGTCTAATATAATTTATATAATTATGGTCATTTTTATATATAATATAATATAATTGTATATTATAATTATTAAAGAAAGGTGTTTTATTGGAAGAGCAAGTTACTACATTTTGGTAAAAGATTGAAAAGACATTTTTAAAGGGTTAGTTCACCCAAAAATGAAAATTCTGTCATTTATTACTCACCCTCATGTCATTCTACACCCGTAAGACCTTCGTTCATCTTCAGAACACAGATTAAAGGTGCCCTAGAATTAAAAATTGAATTTACCTTGGCATAGTTAAATAACAAGAGTTCAGTACATGGAAATGACATACAGTGAGTCTCAAACTCCATTGTTTCCTCCTTCTTATATAAATTTCATTTGTTTAAAAGACCTCCGAGGAACAGGCGAATCTCAACATAACACCGACTGTTACGTAACAGTCGGGATCATTAATATGTACGCCCCCAATATTTGCATATGCCAGCCCATGATTGAGGCATTACACAAGGGCAGCCAGTATTAACATCTGGATCTGTGCACAGCTGAATCATCAGACTAGGTAAGCAAGCAAGAACAATAGCGAAAAATGGCAGATGGAGCGATAATAACTGACATGATCCATGATAACATGATATTTTTAGTGATATTTGTAAATTGTCTTTCTAAATGTTTTGTTAGCATGTTGCTAATGTACTGTTAAATGTGGTTAAAGTTACCATCGTTTCTTACTGTATTCATGGAGACAAGAGCGTTACTATTTTCATTATTAAACACTTGCAGTCTGTATAATTCATAAACACAACTTCATTCTTTATAAATCTCTCCAACAGTGTGTAATGTTAGCTTTAGCCACGGAGCACTATCAAACTCATTCAGAATCAAATGTAAACATCCAAATAAACACTATACTCACATAATCCGATGTATGCATGCAGCATGCATGACGAACACTTTGTAAAGATCCATTTTGAGGGTTATATTAGCTGTGTGAACTTTGTTTATGCAGTGATAGAGTCGAGAGCTCGGGAGGGGGCGGAGAGCGCGCGATTTAAAGGGGCTGCAGCATGAATCGGGGCATTTCTAATTATGCCCCAAAATAGGCAGTTAAAAAAATTAATAAAACAAATCTATGGGGTATTTTGAGCTGAAACTTCACAGACACATTCAGGGGACACCTTAGACTTATATTACATCTTGTAAAAAAACGTTCGATGGCACCTTTAAGATATTTTTGATAAAATCCGATGGCTCAGTGAGGCCTCTGTTGCCAGCAAGATAATTAACACTTTCAATGCCCAGAAAGCTACTAAAGATGCATTTAAAACAGTTCATGTGACTACAGTAGTTCAACCTTAATATGAAGTGACAAGAATACTTTTTGTGTGCCAAATAAAAAAAAATAACGACTTTATTTACCAGTGATGGGTGATTTCAAAACACTGCTTCAGTAAATGAGGCTTCGTTACCTCATAAGTGTTTCGAAATTTCAATGGTTCACCACTGGAGGGCGTGACTTTGGCAGTTTGATACATGCTCTGAACCACTGATTCGAAACAAAATATTGATAAAGCTTCAAAGCTTCATGAAGCAGTGTTTTAAAATCGCCCATCACTGGTAAATAAAGTCGTTTATTTAGTTTTTTGGCAGACAAAAAGTATTCTTGTCACTTCATAACATTAAGGTTGAACCACTGAACTCAGTTCTGTTTTAAAGGTGCCATCGAATGTTTTTTTACAAGATGTAATATAAGTCTAAGGTGTCCCCTGAATGTGTCTGTGAAGTTGCAGCTCAAAATACCCCATCGATTTTTTTTAATTAATTTTTTTAACTGCCTGTTTTGAGGCATAATTAGAAATGCGCCGATTCAGGCTGCAGCCCCTTTAAATCGTGCGCTCTCTGCCCCCTCCCGAGCTCTCGACTCTATCACTGCATAAACAAAGTTCACACAGCTAATATAACCCTCAAAATGGATCTTTACAAAGTGTTCGTCATGCAGCATGTCTAATCGTGTAAGTATGGTATTTATTTGGATGTTTACATGTGATTCTGAATGAGTTTGATAGTGCTCCGTGGCTAACGGCTAATGCTACACTGTTGGAGAGATTTGTAAAGTTGTGAAGTTATGAAGTTGTGTTTATGAATTATACAGACTGCAAGTGTTTAAAAATGAAAATAGCGACGGCTCTTGTCTCTGTGAATACAGTAAGAAACGATGGTAACTTTAACCACATTTAACAGTACATTAGCAACATGCTAAGGAAACATTTAGAAAGACAATTTACAAACACCACTAAAAATATCATGATATCATGGGTCATGTCAGTTATTATTGCTCCATCTGCCATTTTTTGCTATTGTCCTTGCTTGCTTACCTAGTCTGATGATTCAGCTGTGCACAGATCCAGATGTCCTGCCCTTGTCTAATGCCTTGAACATGGGCTGGCATATGCAAATATTGGGGTTATACATATTAATGATCCCGACTGTTACGTAACAGTCGGTGTTATGTTGAGATTTGCCTGTTCTTCGGAGGTCTTTTAAACAAATGAGATTTATATAAGAAGGAGGAAACAATGGAGTTTGAGACTCACTGTATGTCATTTCCACGTACTGAACTCTTGGTATTCAACTATGCCGAGGTAAATTCAATTTTCAATTCGATGCCACCTTTAAATATGTCTTTAGTAGCTTTCTGGATCTTGAGAGGTTCAGTGAGATTAGCTGGCAATAGAGGCCTCACTGAGCCATCGAATTTCATCAAAAATATCTTAATTTGTGTTCCAAAGATAAACGAAGGTCTTACGGGTGTAGAACGACATGAGGGTGAGTAATTAATGAATGAATTTTCATTTTTGGGTGAACTAACCCTTTAAGACACTTTTATTATTATTTGGAATAACATGCACTGATCAATCATTCACAACAAGAATAGAAATGTGCACATTTCAAATAAATAGGGTTAATTTTGATTTCATGTTGACTCTATGACTTATAATAGAGTCAGCTGTTAATTGTGCATTTAAAATAGTTTTAAAAGCCACTGTAAAGATAGGCTTTCCTTAGAAGAGACATTTCAACGTCTGTTTGCAATCAGTAACACAAGTCACTTAAATCATGTGATGTCATCTTGCGTTGCAAGCGCTCAACACGTGGGAGGTATTGAGGCGGGAAACATGTTGAACAAGCGCCTTCCTCGCCGTGGTCTAGGAAATGTGGGAACAGGATGGGCAGCCGACCGCCCCATCAAAACACTGTGGTCAGCCACCACTTATGCTGCAGGCAGAAAATAAAGGAGGCCACGGGGAACGCTCGAGGTGGGGATGTGTTTAAATAAAGCCTTTCGATAAGTTGGCGAAGGAGTAACGCGCCGGTGTTGTTGTTGAAATGATCCCAAGTCTGACCCTAAAACTTGGCCAGTCAAAGGCAATCACTTTCTCCCTTTTATTGACGCGGGTTTAGGGTTTTTCTCCCTCGTCGTCAAGCGTTACAGCCCACCACCACCATCCAGCTGTGATATTAACTGAAAACGATTAAGGTGGGACCACACGGGCGGCCCTCGGACCAGACTTTGCGATGCGGAGATGAAAAAGCACAGTATTTTTAGGAAATCCCTGCAGAGGATGTCGGGCGAAAGATTTACTTCATCGCTGTAAAGCACATTTAAGTGCCACCTATGAAGAAAATGATTTTGATATATATCATTTGTATCCAATTATGGAAAGGGAGAGTTTTTGGCGACGCCATATTAATCATGACTCCGGTGAATGCTGAACGGAGCTCATGATGTTTCTCCGGTCTGCAAAAAAATCATTTGAAAGATCAGTGGCTTGACTTTGATTTTCATATTTACCTATAGTGAATCATTGTGCCTCGTCATGTTTGCACGAAGTACATTATCCTTTAATATTATAAATAACAATAATAATACATACAAATAAAATACATAATTGTATATTAATTTAATGTTAATTTCATAACATTTAGAAATGATAATTATATAATTATAATTAATGATTATATAGATTTTAAAGGGGACCTATTATGCAAAATTCACTTTTGTGTAGGCAGTGTGATGTGTACACAAACACCCTATAATGGTAAAAATTCACCCACTCCTCTTTTTTAAATCCCTATAAATCATACATGGTGTCTCAGAACAAGGCGTTTGCAGATTGTAGCTTTTGTGACGTCACAAATGCCTAGTCCCCGCCCACAACTGATGATGGACTCTGCCTTATTAGCATAAACCCCTCCCTCAGAGAGCTGTACACGTTTATCTCCTCACCAGAGTATTTAACTGCAGCATTCAAGTAAGAAATGTATTCTTATTAAAACTAAGTTATTCAATCAAGAGCAGAGAGTGATTTTCTGTTTTTCTTTTGTTGTTTGATTCATATTACAGCATATGCAGCTGTAGGTACTGAATATTACGCTGCTTTCACTTTATACACAGATCTAATATACACATGTGATTTCTTTACTTGCTGTTTACATTCACAGACATAACCGACTGTGTTTGTGTGTTTTTGACATAACCTTGTTTGTATTTGATAGTTTAAGCGCAGTAACACACAAAAGAGGACGCGCCGCCTGACTTCTAGCATTCTGTGCGCGTGCTTCGGATGTGTGTGTTCAGAAAACCATATATCAGAAGTTTAGACTGTTAAGGCTTTAAAACACATGCAGAAAATAAACTTTCATGATGATGAAGAACTGCCATGTCACGTGAGCGTGGCCGCAATAGAGGTGATAATCAAAACCAAACAGATGTTTTGTTAGTTTTTGGCAGAGTGTCAGAGGCGTGAGTTGTACAGGCTCCGCCCTCTGCTGGAAAGAGGGGAGGGGAGCAGCAGCTCATTTGCATTTAAAGACACATGCATGAAAACAGCATGTTTTTCCTTCCACTCAAAACTGGGCATTTACAACATGTAATAAATTATCTGTGGGGTATTTTGAGCTCCCCCACCCAAAATTAGAAATGGCCAAATCGTATGTGACGAATAAGTAGCTAAACATTTAATATTTAACGACTTATGATTGAAATATTCAGCAACCGACAATAATATCCAGTGATGCAAACTACTCAACATTTTTATGAAATTCACCATTTTGAATTGAAAACATGCTATTTGATTAATATTATATAATTGACGTAATTCATAACTAAATGTGACGAGATAAGAAATGTTTTGCATTTTTAACATATTAGACATACAAATAAGAGTGAATATATAGTTTTTTTGTTGTTGTTTTTTTAAATTTGCAAATAGTTTAAATTGATTACTTAATAACTACAATAAACCTGGATTACCCAATAACCCCCACCACCAGAAAAAAAAATCATTGTCTCCCCTAATGTTCAAGACATAATAAAAAAAAAAAAAAAAAAAAAATATATATATATATATATATATATATATATATATATATATATATATATATATATATATTATTAATATCAAAAATATATTAATTAAAAATACACTTAATAAATATTAATAATGCATAATAAATAGATGCATTATATTTTTATACATTTAATAATATTTAAGTATTATTAAAATACAACTTAATTCATTCATATATATTAAACAACAATGTAGCCTACTTTCTTTTACTTATATATTTAATGGCAAATATAAAATTAAATAAAAAAAATTATTAATTAAATTAATTATAAATAAAATAATTAATTCATATTAATTTTAATATTAATTTAATAATAAATAGTATTTAAAAAAACAAAGAATATTTTAATTATTAATAACAATTATATATTTAAAATAAAAAAAATGTAGTATATAATAATGCTACAGTAAGGTCAAATGTTCTCTATGGGCAGAGCACTGATATTATGTCAAAAGTGAAGGAGACACTGAGGGAAATACTATTATTAATAAAGCATATTTAGAAAAATAAATATATTAATTACATTGTTAATTTAAATCGATATATATTTCAATAATAAAGACCAGACTGACTTGCACGCAAGTGTAACTCCAACAGATGTCTACAAACACAAGCTTCTTTCCTGCTTACGGTTGCTATGCGACACTTTCTGGCCTATCTGCTTCCTCTTTGGACTATAGCTCATTTCCGTACGACGGTGCAAAAATAGCCAAGCCCTCTGCACCCCTCCATGTTGTTTCTTCCTCTCTGCACTCCAGGACATCGATCAAGCCTGTTCCTGGGCTTCCTATCTTTTCCTGTGGCCGACAGAAGTGAAGAACCACGAGGCTTGTCTTCTTATTTGACCTTATTTGATTTTTTCCCACTGTTTCCTATTGAACCGAGGAGAATCTTCACTCCGTATTCACCTGTTAAGGCGACAACTTCTTCACAAAGATTCATTTATTAGAAACGTTTCGCTTCTATAAGCTAGACTTGTTCCTCCGCTTTTGCTCGAGGGTAACACAACACCCTAAATATACCGTAAGAACATCTGCCTCAGCACTCCTTCACATTAAAAAGGTCCATGTGGGCCTCCTTTGCTTTTTCAAACCTTTATTTTGAAACCGATTCCTGCCAAGTCTGTCTTGTTGTCTCTAAATGTGTTATTTCTCGGGTCTGATTAATGTCCCTCTTCACCACAAGATGATGTTTGAAACATGGTAATCAAGATGTAATCCCCAAATCCCTGTGTGGTCAACACGACTGAATCTGGAGTTTCTCATCAGGGTTTTTTCTGCATTTATTTCACTAGTCCTCTTGGAAAGGAAGGGAGGCATGGAGCAGCGCCATGCCAGGTTCTGCAAACTGTGGCATGTGCACTTTTTCCCAAGCCACAGCTAGACCGGTGCAGATTCATTTCCACTTCTATATTTTTGCAGAAGTAGAAGTTAATAAACTACCGTAACCAGTTTCAGCACATATTGTATATGGGCAGAACCGTGCAAAATATACACGTCTTTGTTATTGTAAGTGGCAGTGTTTAAGCAGCTCGTCCGTGATGGTTCTTGATCATCCAGGAGTCTGAAATGATTCATTATTATTATCTAAATCTAGACTTTACCTTTAAACAGTGAATGAAGGAAAATATTCCCTGTGGACTCCACACTGGTAACCGTTTCAAACATTCACACAACGAAGGTTATACTTTTCGAAAATCAACCCTGGCCTTTTTTAGGAGGTGCACATCTCCTCGAAGGAAGCATTGCTTTAGCTCTCATCTCAAGCCCTTTGGTTTGCTCCACAGATATTTCCTGAGGAAAACAGACCCGTTTAAATTCGCTCTGCAAGAGAGATTCAGACTCCCGTTAAAAACTCAACTTGAGCTGACAAAAAGAAAAATCACTGAATTTCAGCTGCACTACAGATGCAGTGGTGTGACGTAAATATATTATAGAGGACGTATTCATTTACAACATTAGTATACTTCAATTCCAAATATAATAAAACTACCATATTTTACCAGTCTCTCGATTTAAATTGGTATACTTGATTTAATACATGATTCAAAGTATATTTAAAAGTATAATTAAAGTATATTATCCCTTAATTAATTGTAAATTTAATTGTTAATAAAAAATATTATTATTATTGTTATTACTATATTTCTGCTATTTTGATTTTTACTTAATTTACATATAATTAAAATATCAAAATAGTGGAAATATAATAACAATAATAATAATAATATGTAAAACATAATATTATAATATTCAGTATAATAAATATGATGAATAAGAAATAATAAAGAAACATTACTTTTAATAATTTAATAACAATAACATAATAATAATAATAATAATAATGATTCTGTTATTATTATATTTCCACTATTTTAATTAATTTATATGTAACTGAAAAATCTAAATAGTTGAAATATAAAAGTATTAATAATAATAATAACATATTATTATTATTATTAAATGTACTATAAATGAAAATAATATGGAATAACATAATATTATTAAATATATCAAAATAATATCTAATACCATAATGTTATTAAATCTAATTATAAATAATAATTCATTTAAAATATTATTAATAAAAATAATAAAGAAATAAATTAAAGAAATATTGATTTTAATATTGATTCTATAATAATAATTTCTATTCTTTTTATTTTTAATTAATTTATCATTTCATAAAATTGTGGAAATATATAAATAATATGTAATAACATAATATTATTAAACATAATATAAATAAAAATAACAAATAATGCATAAGAAATAATAAAGAAACATTACTTTTAATGTTGATTCTATTATTATTATATTTCCACTATTCAAAATAATGGAAATATAAAAGTAATAATAATAATAACATATTATTAATCATAATGTAAATAAAAATAATATGTAATAACATAATATTAATAAATATAACAAAATAATATCTAATACCATAATGTTATTAAATATGATTATAAATAATAATTAATTTTAAATATGAATTAATAAAAAAATAAATAAAAGAAATATTGATTTTAATTTTGATTCTATAATAATAATGATAATAATAATAATTAGTATTATTACATTTCTATTCTTTTTATTTTTAATTATTTTAAATATAATTTTATAATTTAGAAAAAATTGTGGAAATATATAAATAATATGTAATAACATAATATTATTAAATATAATATAAATAAAAAATAAGAAATAATGCTTAAAAAATAATAACGAAATATTACTTTTAATGTTGATTCTATTATTATTATTATATTTCCATTATTTTTTTTTATTTTAATCAAAATAATAACAAAGTAATAACAAAAAATATTAAATATAAATAAATTATTAAATTAAAAAAAATGAAAAATAATAAAGAAATATTACTTTTAATGTTGATTGACAATAAAAATGTAGACACAATGTGAACAGCTTGAGCAGTCAGGTCAAACGTTGTGTGCAGACAGAGCACTGATAGTCCCGGGATGTCAGACGTGAGCGGGATAAGAGGAGGACTCCTTGAAGGGGTGGAGACCAGACTGCGATGGCATCTTGCTCTCAGATGATTCATCAATGTCTTTCCAAGCTCCAGAGAACGGACATGCTGACTTGTTTTATGTGGGAAGGGCTTGGCAGGCCGGAGGGGGGCTGCGGTCTGATTGTAAAACATGGAAGAGGAACATGTTAAACGTATTGATACAATCATGTCAGGAAATCCCATGACCCACCACCTCCTTAGTTTCCGCTCCAGTTTCCATTAACGTAGGCCATTATAGTCTGGCTAAGTTTGCCTCAGTTGGAAAAATCAGCGCATTGCTGCCAGGTGAGCTTGGAAACAAAAATCCTCATTAAAATCAAGAGGAAAATTTGACATTCTCTAAAAACAAATTTTTGTTGAATCAAAAATGCAATAACATTTTTAATCAAACTGAGGAAATTTGAGCTCTGATAGCTCTGAATTAGACCGAAGGGGTCAAAGTGTCCTTCTGAACAGGGTGCTGCTATATAGTCCTCATCAATCAAAAGAGGTCTGACTGGAGACTATAGAGCCTTGATGAGAAGGAGAGAACCCGAAAGAAACCACTTTGAGCGGTGTACCTGTACTTCTAGAGTCTGCGAGAGTCAAGGTAAAGGGCCTATTACTGCACTGCCTATTTCTTGGACGTCAGTTGATGATATACCTTTTGAAGGATGATTCAATTTGTTCTTCTTTCTTCTGCCCACCAGATCTGATTTCTAGCGCGATTTGGTTGCACAAATAAAGTTACTTGGAGCCAGCAAAGAATTTCACCTGTGATATTTTCTCAGAAAGAAACTCGAAGAAACTGAATGCAACTTATATATTATACTATATCATTATTTTATTTTCATATTTTTTAAATAAAATGTACATTTTAAAAATAGAAGTAAACATATAGTGGGATCCAAAAGTCTGAGACCCCACTGTAAAAATGATTTTATGGTGAAGTAAATACTACAGTAAAAAACAAATGTAATTTTTACATGAAAAAGTTATAGTTCAGGCTAAAATAAAAAAATAAAAAAATAAATAAATTCTATGTTAGTACTCAATTTAAGCTTGTAGAAATTAAAGCTTAAATATCAACATTATAAAATTAACTTTCTGATACTGGTGTTCCCATCATGCACTGGGCCTTGAATAATTAATGAGGTCAATTTTTCACTGTTTTCCAACTGTTTTTACACTGTTTTATCATTGCTTTTGTGGTTATGTTTAGTAACTTGCCATTTTGTGATATTTGGACCACATTCACACTCAAAACAATCCATCGAATGTTACCGTCATTGTGTATTGTGTACCAAGTACTGAGATCTCTGTGTTCAGATGCAGTGTTATCTCTAATATGAAGATATGGTCTATTGTATTATTTATTTATTTACTTAGATGTTTCTTTAAAAGCATGGTTTAATTCAGTGTTATATTGTTTGAGTAAAATGTATTGCAAAAGGAACTTCAACAAAGTAGAAATTACTCAACCTTTTACTGGCCAAGTAGTTTTCCTTTGTTTTACTAGTATTTTCAGATCCATGAATATGCAAATTAGCCCCGTCTCCACTCACTCGCACAAGCTCAGAGATCCACTCGATCAACTTTACTGTAGTAAACGCTACACGATGGCAAGTAGAAATACAGTTTTTTTGTTTGTTTGTTTTTTCAGCCATATATGTTTAAACCAGAAACTGATTCAGAAGAAGTGGAAGAGTGAATTATACAGACTTGTAAAGTTGATGTATCAGAAATGTAATGCGTTTTATGTATCGCTCTCTACAACATCGGACACATAACGGCAATTAACACGATAAGCCTTTTGCTTTATGTTATCAAACAGCTAATAACGTGTTGCTAATGTTACACAAACCATGTTCCCGTTCGCCATCTGGCAGTGTCTTTTTTCACTGCAGTTTTAAACAGAAACTACTCAGCAATAGTGTTGACTGATGAATTTGCACATGGTTTCTCATAAAACACCACATAGACATAAACAACATTAAAAACTTGATTTTCATCACAGGGTGTCTTTAAGTTTCAATACCATTACAGATTGTATTGACAGCATAAAAACTGGAGTGAAAAGTCTAATTGAAAATGTAAATATAAAAATGTATGAAATTCAGGATGAGAAATGCAATATCAAATTTGCTTGATTTGTGAATTAGTTTTACATTTTTTAAAACAAATCTTGGCACTAACCATCTGTAACTGTGCCATATCGTGTGATCACAGGAGGTTTGGGTATGCAGTCAAAGATTTTAAAGGGAGGATATCGGTGTGACCCTTGGGGGCCATGTACAGCTGAACAGGCTGTACCTTTTCCTGTTTGGAGCCATTTATCTTGTCCAGTGTTATCAGGGCATCGGCCGTGTCTGCAACCTTTTTACTACACTTTTACCAAGTTACAAATTTTACATGCAAACCAAATTTTAGGGTTCCGCCACATTATATAACTACGCCTGGATCCAGAGCGACCGAAAGCAGCTCTTCCCAAAACACGGGTCGAATGTCACTGCCTTTGATGGATAGGTTCCCATTGGTGTCCCATGGGTTATGTAGGGGGAAGAGCCGGGCCCCGGTCTCCTTAGATCTCTCAGTAGAGAGCCGAACACAATGGAGGACAACCCTCATGGAGTCTCGCTACTCCGTACGGGTGCATGTGGCATTTGCAGGAAGCCAAGACTACAGGGTGTGGGGCCGTGCTCTCTGCAAAGATCCGATTTCCACATTCTTCCCTTCTGCCACACCTAAGTCCTTAATTGTCTGGCCACAGACAAAGTATTTTGAGACCACACCATCGCAAGCCAGCTTTTTATTCGGGACCTGGATGTTTCGTTTGGGCCGGAACCAGAGGTTTGGTCGAGATCGGTCGGCTTGCGTGCAGCCGTTCTCAGGAGGAGGGAAAGAAAATGGGATTATTTGGGAATTCACGCCGGCGAGAAGAGAAGACAAGTTCGGATTCATTTAGTCTGCAACTGAACTAACTAAATACATGGCATTTTCCACATTATCCCGACATTGATATCAGTCTCAATGTGAAGTGGATTGTATAAGATGGTCTTTTCATATAAAATTCAAATCAATGCGTTGGTTACGAGATAAAAAGATTACAGGCGCCGCATACACCTTGCATGAGAAAACCTTGGTTGCTCAGTGTTAGCAGCTTGCTTCCAATTCCTTTCCTTTCATGTCTTTTTCCCCGCACCGCTTGTTTCTGATCAATAAAGGTCTATTTTCTCCCACACAAGGTTTCCCATTCAATACATCTGCCAGGGGTTTTAAAAACATAGAAGCATGATCCATTTATTATTGGCTGTTACCATGATCTGTCTTCCCAGATTCCTGCCATTGAGAATGAGTTTTGTTTATTTCCTTTATACGCCCTTTATTGACTGCCATTGGCGGATGGCCAATCAATCATAACCTACGAGATGTGCAATTCGCTAGCGCACACGCAGCCCGCCCTCATCAACCAATGAGAGCGGGGTTTGCTTTAGTCCAACTTGCGGCTGTTGTTTATTTGTCGTTGATCACCAGTCCAGCTACTTTATAATTCAGTTGAATGCATAATAAGGTATGTCTGACAGTACTATGAATAATGTGATTGAATATTGCATCAGGTGTAATATGCTGACCCAAACGAACACGTCAATACTTATGTGTCAGAACGGCTGATTTGAATGAGAGTCAATAGTGAACAAATATGCTGTGTTGCTTTCGGGACCGCCTACGCTCTATATATCAGTCTTTGTGATTGGCAACATATTTCAATGAATCATTTTGTATAAAAGCACTGTACTTTGCATTGATGTATTCAATGCTTTTAAGACAATGTTTGTATAAGTATCCTTATAAAGACCAGAAAATGGCATAACATGCACCAAAAAGGTTGACTTAACTACCTGCATTCAGTACTAGGATTTGTAGTTGCAATGGTAGCATGCTGATAAGCAAGAACAATAAGATATTAAGTCTTAAGTTTCCGCAACTTTATTTTTTTGTAATTGTGACTTATACTTGAGACTTTATGTCTCACAGTTTCGACTTGTAATTGTGACTTTATATTTCATAATTACCATTTCTTTCGATTGTGACTTCATTTCCAATAACCGTGCCTTAATTTCTTGTAATTGTGACATATACTCCACCATTCAGTTTGGAGTCAATGCGATTTTCTTTTTTTTTTTCTTTTTTTTATGAAGTTGATACTTTATTCAGCAAGGATGCATTAAATTAATCATTGATTATAATGTTACAAAAGATGACATTGATTCGTGTATCTGGTTGCGTAATCCACTTTTGAGTAAATTTGACATGTTGGGTTTTTAAAATTAAGCCCTACATCTTCTCAGTTTGATTACTTATATCTGAAAACTACATGTGAAATTTAATAGTCTCATTCCCCCACTTCTTTCTACCCAGATGTTTTAACGTCACTTGCAAATAGGTGTATTGATTCAATGAAAATATTCAAAAACGTGCATCTTCTGAATGTGCTTCGCAGAAGGTTCTTGGCGGTCAGCAGAAAGAATTGGGAGCGTTTTGTCCCTGTGATAAATGGAGCGCTTTGGCAGGTCACTTCTCCCCCCTCAACCCTCCCCGAACGCCACAATTTGTTCCCTACAGAGGGCGGGAGACGAATCTCTGCGGGTGACAGATTTATTGGTATCCACATGAGGCAAAACACCTCAAAGTCCCTGTAAAGGCCCCCAGACCACTGCGGAGAGAGATTGAACTCCCATTTATATCCAGTCGGATTCCAGTAAAATATTTCATGTTTCATGAACGAAGACCTGGAAGCCTGGATTTTGTGAAGAACAACATTTATTTTCACACATTAGGGTGACGAGCACCTTTGAAGGGACTATTAAAATATTCACGCCACTGTAATGTGTCAACAGCACGGTTTTCTTGGTGTGCAGAAATATATGTGGACGATTTCTGGGTGTCTGCAGGAGCTGGAAGTGATTTTTTATTGGCCACTGGTGCTCAAAACATGACTCGGGCCGTTTTGCATGTGCAACGGCCCACTTCTGAGTTCACAGGTGTCCCGGCCGCAGAATCCACCTCGGAGAATGGCTCTAATTAACGGCGGTGCAGCTCTCTTGGACAGAACGGACATGGGTGGTCCACCTCACGTTACCTCAATCTGTTCCCACCAGCCGCGCTGCTCCAAAAATATACAACGTTTTGGACCGGGTTACCCGAGTCTGCCAAGCATCTCCCTTTAAGCCCAATTTACATTCAGGACCCCTGAAATACTCCGTCCAAACTTCCGTCAAAGCCAGACTTCTTTGTGGCGACCACATCTCAATCTGCTGTCAGGAACTGAATCTGAGGGAGGGGAAAATGTGATTGTTTTCTTCGTTGGCCCAAATTGAAGTCGCATGTTTGATTCGGGAAATCTTCCAGATCCAGGCGAACGGGTCGGCTGCCAAACAGGAAGAAGAGGCTGTACAGAGAAGGAAGAAATAAGAGCAATCTTCAACGCAATGCTTTGCCCGCTTGAGCCAAAACAAATACAATCTCACGGACCTTAATGACATGATGTCAATAGTGTGGCTCTTCAGAATGAAGACTTGAGAACATGATATGCTTTACTTTAAATAAGCATTTGAGGTTTCTGTCAGAGCCAATTGGAAAATGACTATCTTTTGTTTACAAGTACATATTCCATGGCACGTAATGTTTAAAAAGAGATTCAAATCATTTAATCTGCTTGAACTGTGTGTTATTAGATGTTAAAGTGAGCTAAAATGGTCTATTAAAGGAATATAATGGGTTCAACACTTATGCTGATTACGAACATTTCTTATTATTATCAATGTTGAAAATAAATGAATAAAAAGTTCGACAGCATTCATTTGAAATAGAAATCTTTTGTAACATTATAAATCTCTTTATTGTCAATTTTGATCAATTTAATGCACTATTACAGTATCAGTTTCTTTGGGGGAAAAAATCGTACTGACCCTAAAGTTTTGAACGGTAGTATGTCACAATTACAAGAAACGAAGACACAATTATTGGAAATAAAGTTGCAATTTTGAGAAACAAAAGTCACATTTGAAAGAAATCTTAATTATGAGAAATAAACGTACAATTAGAAGAAACAAAGTTTGAGATTTGAAGTCTCAACTATTAAATATAGTCACAATTACGAGAATTAAAATCACAATTGAAAATTTACCACTGTAAAATGTTGATTTTAACAGCTTTACAGCTCAAATAACACACAAGTTTTAACAGTACAATCAATGAAATCAACCATTATATATCATAGTTAACCGTTTTTGAAACCATTAGGAAAGTAAAAACAAAACTTTGGATTTCCCTATAGTGCATGTACTGTACGTTCATAACTTACGGCTGTTAACACCTCTCGTAATGAGCAAGGCTCTGTCCCGAGACGAACACGAGACATTATGATGTCTCTCAACATCTCCCCTGCGTCTCGGAGGTTTACAGTAAGCGCTATGACGCAAATCTCCCAGGGCTTTCCCGTCTCAAAGAACCTCCCAGCCAGAGACATGTTATTCTAATGGGTTAATGATCGGCTCTCAAGTTAGAGTGCCATTAAACGCAGGGCAAACTGTATCTCTTTCTGTCTAACACACAAGCACACACACACACACACTCAATCTACCCTGGGAAGAGTGTAGAGAGCTAATTGATGAAGATTCTTCCCTATCAAAACAGCCCACCATCATAAATGCCATTCCAGTGTGTCGCGCTGTTCAAACAGTGGCCCTGTGTTAATGGTTAGGTAGAAGTATTTGCTCTGCATTAGTCGGTACCTGAGCCGGCACAATAGTGACCCTTGATGATAGAGGAAGCAGACAAAAAAGGATGACTAAATGGGTCTGAGTGCTACAGAAAGTCTTACCGTCGCTTGTCCCTCAGGAAAAGGTCAGCAAACATTTCAGCAGGTTAGACACCAATCATTCCTTGATGGAAAGATTGAGATTACTTTTGCTTTAATTAAAAAATAGGTTACAAGATGATTTACTCTATATATACATGGAAAAATAACACTTTTATGGAGAAATAAATGCAATTTTATTTCACTAAATTTGCTCTAGACAAATACGATGTCTATTTTTAGCTAAAAAAGAAAATCTGGACTGGAGCATGAAAGAAAATGGAATGGGGAAAACTACAAAGACTGTTCCGGCCTAATTACAATACAATAAATATTGTGTTCGGTGTTGAATGTAATGGCTAATAAAACTGGTTATAAAACTTTATACAGAAAAGATTATTAAGGTTATTAATTTTTAAATATTATTTTAACACTCATATTGTTTATGTCTTCTGGCTATAAGAAGCAGTAAAAGAAAAAGTGAAAATATTAAATGTGAAAAATATTAATAACACAAATTTTCACTAAAATGTTATTTTGTTAATCAAAGTTGTTAAAGGGTTACTTCACCCAAAAATGAAAATTCTGTCATTAATTACTCACCCTCATGTCGTCCCACGCTCATAAGACCTTCGTTCATCTTCGGAACACAAATTAAGATATTGTTGATGAAATCCGATGGCTCAGTGAGGTCTCTATTGGTACTAAAAACATATTTAAATCAGTTCATGCGAGTTCAGTGGTTCTATCTTAATATTATAAAGCAACAAGAATACGTTTTGTGCGCCAAAAAAACTAAATAAAGACTTTTCAACAACATCTATATGGGCCGATTTCAAAACACTGCTTCAGAGCTTTACGAATCAAATCAGTGAATCGGAGTGCCAAAGTCACGTGATTTCAGCAGTTTAGCCGTTTGATAGGAGATCCGAATCACTCATTCGAAACAAAAGATTCATAAATCTCAGAAGCTTCATGAAGCAGTGTTTTGAAATCAGCCCATACAGATATTGTTGAAAAGTCTTTATTTTGTTTTGTTTTTTTGGTGCAAAAAAAGTATTTTGTTGCTTTATAATATTAAGATAG